>NW_020456088.1:1673802-1705945 GCF_003342845.1 Nothoprocta perdicaria
CCTTCCTTCCCTCCTTCCTTCCTTCCTTCCCTCCTTCCCTCCCTCCTTCCCTCCCTCCCTCCTTTCCCTCCTTTCCCTCCCTCCCTCCCTCCCTTCCTCCCTCCCTCCCTCTCTTCCCTTTTCCTCCTTCCCCTTCCCCTTCCCCTTCCCCTTCTTCCCCTTTTCCAGACAATACAATAGTTAGTGCAATAGAGTCCTTTTTCATCATGGGATTACAATCATATAAAACAAATAACAGTAGCAGGGTCAGGGGAATTAATAACTTAAACTTCACCTGGCCACATATTTTTGCCATCTTCCAAACCTATCAGTAGAACATAAAGAGAAACCAGAATGGCTAACAAAGCTGTTTTAAGAAGTTTTGCAAGAAAACAGAAAAAATAATCAAGCAGTAAGCCCTGGGGTGTGTTGATTTATCTCTAGACATGCTGAGGTGTTGGATTTATGAGTTCCTTTTACATCTGACCACAGCTGAGACTGTATGTTCGTGCCCAGTGCTTACAGTTCCTTAATGTGTCTGTACGACAATGGGCACCTTGCCAATTAGCTTTTAACTCCAGCTCACGTTTTCTGGATAGATTAGATACCAAACCTGTTTTGCAGAAGACACAACATCCTTCACATTGCATCACTGAATGAGCATCTGTTACTATAGTGTCTCAGTGTTATTTCCTAGACGACCAGAGAACTGCCAAGTGAGCTCACCCACCCAGGCCATTTAATTTTTGACATCCATTTTTTAAAAGGCAGGACGCTGGCAAATAAAAAGAAATGCCTGCAGAGCTCAAAGCCTCCCTGTCACCTTAGGGCCTAATCCTACAAGAAGAAAAGAAAAAAAAGAGATATTTTCTGTGAAGGGCTGAGTGTCCTCATGTTTTGCTGAGCTTTCTGACAGCTGGGAGAGACTCAGTAGGCTGTAGAATTGGTTTTCTTACAGCAAAAAGGGGGATGTCCACTGCTCATCTACCAAAGACTTTCTCATTTAGTTCAGATTTTTATTCTCTAAGAAACACAGCAACTCTTTCTTCGATAATTGCTCTAACCTGAAGCTTGTTTCATGACAAGGTAAGTCCAGGAAGAGTCTACTGTCTACAAAGAGTTTTTCTGTTACTCAGCTGTCTAGAGACCACTCTCAAGGCTGGCCTTCCTCATCTGAAGAGAGTAAAAATTGGTGTACCAAGGCGCTAAATAAACAAAGGTGTGAATATCAGCCTCAAAACTGTCAACAAAACAGAGAATTCTCTTACTCACGTAGATTCTCACACAAAGAACTCTCTCTCCTTGAATTTACACCCTGCGACTGTGTTTGCTAAACAGGACTTGAGGGAATGCCCAGACAGGTGAGGAAAAAAATTCAATCCAAACCTTGAAAGGCAAGAAGCTGTCTGGCTTTAGAGAAAAAGCTACTTCTCAGTTTACTGATAATCTGACACTGCGGCTAGGTTCCATCTCACTTGCCTATCTCTTCAGGAAATATCTTGCCTAATATACATTAGAATCTCATTTTCTTTTCTCCTCTGCCCTGATCTAAGCCATTAGTGGCACGTGTTCAGTCTGAGTGGGTTGCATCTCACCTAACTTTTTTCACATGCCATATAGATATCGGTAGCTGAGTTAATGACCCTGGGCTTCTCTTTTAGGTAAAGAGCAGAAATAGGCACGCTGGGCCAGACAGATTTATCTGACCTATTTTAGATCTCTGAGATGAAAAACAAGTGACTAGATCTCCATTGCTTTAAAGACTGTTGAGGGGGATGAGCTTCAGATATTTACCTTTACCGAGATCAATTCCCACTGTATCAAGTTGGAGTGGGTCTAGGATGCAAAAAAAAGCATGATTGGCCATATTGCCCTGCTTGTGCAGAAGTTATTTCCAAAATGGCAGGTCATGCTTTTCCAAGGGACTTCACATTGAGGTCCTAATGGTATCAGTTGTAATACTTTTATTTGCAGTCTTCTTATTTTTGCAAAGGTGGTGCTATGCGACAAAGACCTTGGAAATATGAAAAAGACTTGAAGGCTGTTGATCATCTGATCATCTGTGCTGATCTTTATTTGCACTGGAGACTAAACCCTTCTGGGAACTACATTTGTGTTGTAAGAAGTGCCCTCCTCAAGCAGTTGGACAGAAGACCAAAGGTGAGATGCAAACAAGCAGAAAGCCATGAGAGAAAGGAAATCTTGAGACTGAAAGATTGCACTGAATCATTTTAAAAGCAACATATTTTTTAGCCACTGGACAATGTCATATTTTGAAATGCTAAAAGGAAGCAACTTAAAAAAATATCCCTACAAGAAAGGAAAATTCTTACGAAACCCGAGATTTGCCTCCAGACAGCTCTGAAAAGTAAGTCTCCACAGAAGTCATGAACTTGTCTCATGCTGCACTAGACACCAGCTATTGTAGAAGTTATCCCATTGTCCTCCCACGTTCTCTAGGATGATGGGTTTGAGTTTCCATTGCAGATTGTTTACCATGTAAATAAATTACAACAAACTCCAATAACATTTAGAAGGAAACAAGAGTGTGAATCACATACAAAAGTTATAAAGTACTCACCAGGTCGCCTGTCCCAGGTTTTTCCATAATAACTGGGGGGAGCAGTAACCCTGCAGGAGAAGTAGGGTCTGGGTTGAGTGCCCCGATGCCTCCTCCTATCAGGGAAACCACACCATTGCAATCCACTGAGCTGTTCCTTTTGCCCGTCTGGATGCAGTTGGGAGTAGCAGGGTGAGAACTATGGCTCACTTGACTTTGCACGCTTGGACGCCTCCCAGATCTTGGAATTAAGAGAGCGCCTCGATGGCTTTCATTTTCCCCAGCAGTGCTGATCTCATCATCGGCAAAATCTGTTTCGGAGCCAGTGTCTTTGCCACGGAGTCGGAAACTGAATATGCTTCCGTGGCTGGTTCTGCGCTTCACCAAGTTTGCACTGGGACCATAACTAATGCCAAGGAGAGTCTAGAAACCCCCAGAAAGGAAAAAGGGGAAAGAGAAACAACATTTTGCAAAACGTTTTGAGGAGCAAGGAAGGTCTGGGGAGAGCAGTAAGTTCCATTTTAAACCCAGTGTTTCAGAGAGAAAGACTTATTAACATGTATTCAACCTTTGCAAAATTAAGAGGTCGAATAATCATTCCTAGCCATAAGTTTTTTTTGTCTATACATGACAGCTAAAGATGCACTGAAATAAGAGGGGTCAAGGTGGCATTGGTCTTGTAGAGTGATACTTCTTTTGCTTCTACTCCCTCCCCATCTGATAAGTGCCAAAGGATGTGGGAAGGCAGCATAAGGAGTAGAAGACAGGAGCAGGGAAGAGGATCCAGCTCCAGTTTACTCATGAGACATCTTCATAACAGGTAGGGAAGGAAGGTTGAAGTGGGAGAACAAGAGATAAAGAAATAGGGCAGGAAATGAACTTGGGAAAATGAGAAGAGGGAAGAAGAAGCAGAATACGACGGAAGAAGGTGATAAAGGAAAAGAAAAAAATAAAAAGAAGAGCAAGAAGAGGGATATGATTCATTAATCTGTAAAATGATTAGCCCAATGCACATATCTCTTTAAGGGAATGTAACCTCAGTACACAGCAGTCTCCTTTACTTCCTTACACGTAAATATTAGCCTTGAAAATCCACTCTGATGTCAGCTAATGAGACTGAAATTCTGGTGGAGCATCAGCAAGATGTAGCCAAGCACTGAATACACACATAAGCTGATAGAGTGAAAAGGATGTTCAGAAAATGCATAAGGAATTCAAGTCTATCCCCTTCCCTCAAAGCTGTGAGGAGGAAATTCATGGACTAAGAGCATTTAGGCAGAACATACTTTTGATTTTATGGCCTGTATACAATTTTCAGCTTCTTCGGAACTCTTTGATGAGCCAGGCATGTATATGAAGACAGGTCAGATTTCCACAGTATCCACAAACCAGCCAAAACAAATGAGTGTGATTTCATTTTGCACTGTATCTCACACCACTAAACTATGCAATGATACTATTTTGTGGCACTGGTACAAGGAAAAGTACAAAATCCAGGTCTATTCTAACTAAAAACAACTCATTTGGACTGCTACCAAATTTAACTGGTCAAAAAATCCATGCCTGGGTTTCCATGACACAGTCATTGAGACTGATTCCTGATGGCAACACACTTACAGCTGCTCAGATTGCATCTGAATGATGACTCAGCCTCACTCCCTCCAACCATGCCAGACACAGCCTTACAAAGACGATTTACTATAAGCTTTGAAATGTGTCTCCCATGTCTCTCATGCATATGACATCCAGGGGCGAAAAGTGAAAACAAGAAATATTAATCTACGAAACAAACTTGCAATGCACAGCTCCAATCCATGTTCATTCTGGCATGTGGTGCCTTGAGACTCATCCAGAGAGAAGCTAAAGAGCAATTCTAGCTTTAACAAAGGTATAATTAGTAATGCAACCCAGTCACCCAACGAAACAACAACAAAAACCCATTAAAAAACATGTAGAAATACATGTCATTTACAGAAATCCAACTCTATGCAAATTTTGTGAGCTGGGGAGTTATTAAATTGGTCACATTTACTTACATCACTTGCATGTTTTTTATGAGCTTTTTATGGCTGCCAAATATCCCTAAATTCACTGACAACAAAATATTAAAAGACTTAGCCCATTACATGGCTATTCAAAAAAAAACAAATAAACTGATTTAAACTTTGCCCTCAGTTAGGCAAAGACAAATTATCTGAGGCTATTTATGATCATTTGATACATAATGTGCAGATTCATATTCATGCATGTCAATAACATTTATTTAAAGCCTATTTAACAACAGCCTCACTCCATTTTTTTTTCCCTGAAATACAAAGTAGAAACAAGTGCCACAAAGTTTTGACTTGAAGGCAACTAGCTAAGGAATAGAAAAATGTTAATATCTTCTTTGTATATAATTAAAAATGCCCTCAAGGACAAGCTTCCCCCTTTCTCATCCTCCTTTTCCTTTTTAAGCTTTGCATGTTTCTTCTAAGAATATTTTAGTCCTGATAGGGATAGGATAGGTATAGTCAGATGAGTGAAATTAGAAAATAAAATCAGGTTGTGGGTAATCTTTAAATGAAAATAATAATAAGACAGAATCAAAACAAAACAAATTCATAAGAATGTTTAATAGGTATTTTTAATTAATTTTATAAATTAAGTGCTAGTGTGTTTCCTTCCAACACAGAATGTCTGCAGTCATAATGTCAAATATCTGGTTCTGCTTTGCAGCTGGAAGTTTCATCTTTAATTGCCTATTCAGCTGGTCTATCCAGCAAAATACACAGCAAAAATAGTGACATTTCAGACCATGACTTACCATTCTCCTCTGACCATCATCGTATTCAGTCTTGGGATTCCTTTGGTCTTCCCCATATTCTTCTGCCCCCAAAGACTTTGTTTTCTTTCGCCTGTTTCTTCTTTCTTTAGCATTTTTGGATGCTAAAGGTGACATTTCCAATGAGCTAAGTGACATTGAATCAATTCCTTTAGCAGCTAGTGCCTAAAAGAAAAGATGGTGGGAGGTGCAAGATGTGTCATTTGGATTTAGGGTGCCACTGAGAACTAATGATTATTCTGTTCAGCAATAATTTTTCATAAGTTTTAGGTTGCATAGGAGATAAAAATTCTGAGTGGTCATTCATTATATATTTATCTCATGTGGCTGGAACTTGACTTAATGTTTCTAAGCTCTCCACTTAGCCATTAGGAGAATCACAGAGTCACAGCATGGTTAAGGTTGGAGGGAACCTCTAGAAATCATCTAGTCCAATTGCCCTGCTCAAGCAGGGACACGTAGAGCACAGGGTCGAATCCAGGCAGGTTTTGAAGATTTCCAGAGAAGGAGACTCCACAACTTCTCTGGGCAGCCTGTTCCCATGCTCTGTCACCCTTACAGCAAGCCAAGTTCCTAATGTAAATATACATGTGCAGATCATGCTGTAATTCAGATCTACTCCAAACCTATGAAGGAGCATTAAGAATGGCCACATAAAATCTTCTGCTTTATGTAGACCTCAAGAACAAGGTTCTCCTGAATTTCACTAGAGGAAGAGCCTGTGTGTGCACATCTGCATGTATGCCCTGTACTCCTACTCCCCATAATAATAATACTTGAGTCTCCAGTTAGAGAGATCTTGATTTAACCTGCTCTGAACTTCAGCTCCTCAAATCAAGAAAGTTGGACAGGAATGGAGCCATGATCCTGCTATATCCATCCTACCACCGAGGAATACTGGTAACTGCAGGCAGTTCAGCTGGCACTTCTTTGTAAACGCTTATCCCAAGCAGCAGCACAGACAGCTATGATGAGAGACCAAGGAGAAAACCATGGGCTTAATTGGAGATAAGGTGAACTTTGCCAGCCATGTGCTTCAGAGTTGTGCTGGTGATCTTAAAGATCACTGCAGGAACTCACTGATAAGGACAATCTGCTGGAAACCCGGCAGAAGCCAAACTCAAAAGTCTGAGCACGAAAAGAAAGAAGCTTGGAAGCAAATGAACAGCCAAAAGGAAGAATCCATATACTCAGAGAGGAAGCTGCAGCCTATCCCAGCATGGTGGATGCCTGTTCAGGGTATAGGCAGGAGGAAAGTGAGGGTTCCTCTACCAAGCTAGCTCTGAGCACAAACAACAAGGTCATGTCTGGAGAAATAACCACTTCAGACCCAGAGACAGTCCCATTTTCAGAGCCCCAATTCAGAATACATAAAATGATTGAATTTATATATATATATATATATATAAACCTTTCCAGGTTCCCAAGAACAGGAGAAACCCGTGAATCCTCAGTGCTATTGTCTGTAAGCTGCTAGAATCAAACAGGCAATCATCTCTCCGCAACAAAATACTCCCTTCCTCCCACAGGCATCAGTCCAAGGAAAGTGAAGGCACTTAACAGCCATGTAAAGAATCAATCATGTATTTCAAGGAGTAGCGGTAGCTCTATCAAGCTGAGAGAGGAGCAAAATTTAATTCCTGGGGGAAATACCTTTCATGAGCAAGCTGCTTAGAGCAGGGAAGGAGGGTTCAGACGCTAGTCTAGGCTATTGTTCTTTTTTTTGAGTAAATTGATTTAATTGCCCTGCTGAAGTGTTTTCTCCTCATGAAGATTCAGCTAGTCTTTTGGTGTTAAGTTCAGGTTTAGGAATGTGTTGCAGCAATTGTACAAATTGACTGACAGTCTCCAAGCAGGCCTATCAATTATATTTGTGCTCTCTTTGAACTGCACAGTGTAAAAGCTGATCAAACAACTTCCAGTTTTTCTTTCTGATTGCCATCATATTTTATTTATCCAGAAAATAGTGTAGTTTGTGCTGTTTGGATTGTACCTTTCACTGTTAATCAAGATAATTTTAATTTTCCTAGCATTTTGTTCCCTGCTGCTTGGGTTGAAAAGTTTCTACCCTTCTTTACTTGTTAAAAAAAACGCAAAATACTCCAAATAAATTGTTCTTGAGGCAAGAGCTCAGTGCTAGGGCAAAATAGGCTGATTCAAAACTTGGGAAAAGGCTGCTCGGGTAAGACAGCTGAGAGATTAGCCCTAGAGAAAGGAGCAATGGGTGAGGGAAAGACTAAATAGGTCAGAAAAGAGAGGGGAGAGGGTTGGGGGAAAAGGTATTCCTGTCCATTGTAACATGTTTCTCCACTGAGCCAAGAATACAGGACAAGCATCCTGGATCCTACCAAACATCTCCTGTTCAAAGACAGGTACAAAATTATCCCCGTCAGGAGTCAGGATGCCTGGAGAAGACAAGGAGAACTGTATCTGGTAGATACGAAGTGACAGGCAATAATGCCTACGTATCTCCAACACCCCAAAAACAGTGGATGAATATGTTTGACTTTAATCTCTCTTTTCCAAAGTTTCCTCTCCATCAAATTAGGATAATATTCCAAGACTATTGCAAATACACATGAATCTTTTTGAAGCACACGAAGTTTACGTGGTGACAAAAGGCACTGAAAAGCCTCTGAAGATATTAGTTATTTTCCCTTTGAAGCAGGCTTTGAACAAAATGTCTGAAAAGAAGTAGTATGCTTGAGTAGACCTAAGGTTACGTAGAGAATGATGTGGAAGTGAAGAGCTGCTCTTGAGTCATGCACTGTCCACCCTCTGTACCGTGTAAGCCCAGGAAAAATTCGACATGATCATGTGAGAAAAGACTATGCTATAATGCATATACATAAAAGGAACAAATTACGTTTGCATGAGCAACCTTTATTTTGGCACATTCTGACTTTCATGGCTTATTGTTCCTTTTTTTTGTGTGTGTGTACATACATGCAGGTTTAACTGAAATCAAAGCCTTCAAAAGGAAATTCTTAAGTATCTTTTAATTATAGCTGGGGCTACCAGAGTTGACTGTTATTAGGAAGAGCTCTGCTGGAGTCAAAACACATGAAAATTTGTATAAAATAGGTATGAGTTGGAGTTCAGTTTACTCCCTAAGGTTATGGCAGAAAGTTATTCTGTGCAAAGTGCCTATATATGGACTAAATTGCTTCTACCTATTGCTTAAACCATCAAAATAGATCTTTAAAAGAACTTAGTCGATGCATAAGCCTCTACCAACACTTTGTCAAGGATGAAATGTATTTTCTATTTTCTTTCCAAGGGTTTAAATGGGCTTTGGATTAGACCCTGAAGCCATACATACCCAAACGAAAATTATGTATATTAGTTTATATTGTGTATCAAGCATTTATTTCCCTGAAATACAGCGTTGCATGCTATTTCAGACTCATTTTCTTATTGTCTTCTTGTTCACAACATCTAAAATGTTCTCTTCAGTTGGTTAATAAAGACTTTCTACTCCACACAAACCACAGGCAAATTAACTAGTGCTATTAGGACTATATTGCTTTGGCCTCCATTTTTACTCAGACTTGCAACATGACATTAAACCCATATCTGTTGCATAATGTGCAAAACTTAACCTAGATACTTGCCTGTTCATTTGCTTGGGTACAAAGACATTTATGTTTCAATTTGTTTGCCCTCCATTGTTATCTTCTTTATCAGGCAATTGGGTGTTAATGGCTGTTTGAATGAAACAGCATGGAAATGAGCATGAATGAGACCTGAAGGAAGAATATTCAGCCAGGCCTGTGAAGGAGCTACCAAAATCATTGGTTTGTGCTCAATGAAAATGTAGTTATATTCTCATGAAAATATATTTTATGTCAACCAACTTCCTTTGATGGCTTGGGCTAATACAGTTAAACCAGTACAGCTATTTATATGTAAACCCTAAATGCCCCCAATTCTAACAGGAAGAGCCATCATTTTTCTTTTAGAAAGGAATGCAATATCTCTGTTCTGGATAATAAACAACAAGCTGTTTTCAAGAAAACTCTTATTTCAGTGATCATGTAAAGGTAAAATAATGTGAATGTCAAGGTATTGAACAAATTACCCAACACTAATCATGTCATAGCTTACAGACCTCCTGCTCCTTCTTTAACATCTCCATAGCTTCCCGAAACTTCCTTTCCTTCTCCTCTGTTTCAGCAATAGTGGCTTGGTTCTGCTCTTCATAAGCCATGGCTACAACAGCCAGAATCAGGTTGATCAAATAAAATGAGCCCAGGAAGATGACCAGCATAAAAAAGAGCATGTAGATCTTCCCAGCAGATCTGAGAGTCTGTAAATACAAAAATTAAATGGCTAACATTTGTTCATAATACTTTTAAACAAACAAATAAAAAAGTTTCATTTTTTTAGGAACTTATATTTATAGTAATATTTTGTTCTGTAGTTGCTAATAGCCCAAGCAGCATGCTTTTCTGGACCAATGAAAATTACATCCAAGGAAATAATCTTTTAAAGAATTTTTTATGCTGCAGAAAAAAATTCCATGTGCCTTGCAGAAAGATACAAACATGTTTTCCTCCTTCGTCAAACACTTGCTGGATTTTTTTTTGAGAGCACGTAATCTTACAATCAACTTCAGTGAAAGCTTCTCTCACATATCCAATCTATTTTTGTCCCATGCATAAAGACTTTCCAACCAGTATTCATCTGGTTTGCCTTTAGGTATTTACATTCTAGGTCTCTTTATAGTCAGTGGAGAAAAAATAGATACTTTCAGAGTATCATTCATCTGAACTTTTTAGATATCTACTTCAGAATAATGAACTGGGCTCCAGTGACTGTGTTGCCTAATTCTCTACCAGATTTATTGACAATAATGAAGTTTAGAAGTTTAGGGTAACAGATTGAGCTTGTTATGGATCTCTCCCATGGTCAAGAACTTGATGCTAGTGGTAGAATAGAAATCACTCTCTGGTATTATCGGGTCAAATAATCAAAGGTCTTGGTGTTAACTGCAGTGAAAGTTTCAACTTTCCTGAGTTGTACATAAGTTCTCTACCAAGGAAATGATTATGGTGGTTTAAAGAATCTTTGACTTCATTCTGTTTTTTGTTCTCCTGAAACCAAACTGAGGAACCGACAGCATATGAAGTTGAAATTCTCTGTACCTTCAAAGATGTCTACATCAGGACTTTCAGAGCTGCACTGCTAGTTCCATTGATTTCCTTAAGAGTATCCTTCAGTTTGGACATTTTTGAGATGCCCAATGGCATCTTACTTACTGTACTTACTTACTTACTGTACTTAACATACAGTTTCTCTGAGCTCATACACATTTCAAGAAATATATGCTAAAATGGGTATTTGTAACCAGACAATCTTGCAAACAGGACGATAAGTTAAATAGGACTCCAACAGCACCCTTAGCTGTTAGAGCTCCCTGGTGAAAAAAAAATCCATAGGGAGAACTGAAAGGATACCAGGTGGTCTCATTGTCCAGTGAATTTATATTCATTGTCCTATCTTGGAATAAGAGATATGGCAAGTACACAGGAACTTTTCTAGACTTTTCTTTTGAGCTGGACACAGGAGACTAGTTCATGTTATACCTGTCACCAACCAACCATTAAGTGTTGATGTGGTGATCTTTATTAAGTGGTAAACTTCATTCAAATTTAGGTAAATTGCTCATTCAAAAATTTCTTTCTCTAAGTACCAAGTTTCCCCTTTGTCTCCATACACCCAATTTCATGTCTTCCGGTACCATCACTCCTAAGAAATTAATTGCAGCAATTGGCGACTCTTGCCCAGAACACAGTGATCAGTTCATCTAATCATCTTTTCTTCTTCTTTTTAATCATTGGATATTTAACTGTAACCTGTAATCAACAGGTGTGTTTACTTTATATTTTAAAAATTTACAAAAAAACTCATACCTGTTGATAGAGACGTTCCCAATAATCCTGAGTCATAAGACGGAACAAAGAGAGAAAGGCCCAGCCAAAAGTGTCAAAGCTCGTGTAGCCATGGTCAGGGTTCTCCCCAGCCTTCAGGCATATATATCCCTCGGGACACGAGCTTAAAAATATGAGACAACAAATGTTATATTTTTTAGGCATATTATAAATGGCTTCAGTGTAGAGGAACTGATTTCCAAGGAATCATACCGAATCCTTTCAGTTATAGGCTTATACGTAAATTTGACCACTGAGTGAAAACACAAGAGACAAACACAGGTGTATAGCTAATTCATAGTACCAAAGACTACTGTGAAATAATTTTTTTCTTTGAAAGGACAAACAGAGAATTGAGCTTGAGCTGCAATGGTAAATGAGTGCCTCTTATACCAGGTTTTTGAAATAGACAGGAGTCAGGGGAGTCAGTAGGATATTAGTCTTAGTGCTTAAATATCTTTGTTACCCTGGCAATCATTCCTAATTAGAATCATAAACATGGACTTTTAGCACAGTTCCGGGTACCACTGTGATGGTGAACCAGCATTTCAGGCTTCATGATCTGTTGCTGGCTGGATTATATCAGTGTACATAACCTGAGTACCTTCCACCCTCAGACTGCTTAGCATACATGTACCCTATGGAAGGATTAAATCTTCAAAATCTTTAATCTAAAACACCCAAAACTTTGTTTGAGACACTAAAATAGTCTATGATCATAACATCTTTTCTGTTCTCCCAGGAAAATTTTCTTCAGGTGTGTCTTGCAGATTCCCTTAATAGATGGCATGAAGGTTGGCATGATTATCACTGATTCTCATTAAACTGTGGCATTATTTGCTAACCCTCAATTTTCTAACCCCTGTATCATTAAAAAAAAATAAAGAAAAAAAAAAGGAGAGAGAATATTCTGCTTAACAGACAGCTATGATGCTATGTAAGTACTCAGTTGAATCGTAAGGTGGAAGGGACAGCCTTGCTCTGACTGTCACATAAAATAAATGTTTAGCCAAAAGATCTACCCCGCACCATTCCTGCATAGCACAAACCACTGACACTTCCCGATTACCAGAAGAGATCAGAGGCTTTGGCAGAAACCAACCTCGAAGCAGGAAGATGTTAAGAGAGCAAAAGTCTCTGCTCTGGCAGATGGTGAACTTGAAACCCCTCCTGCCAGAAGGAGGAATCAAGGCTTTCTGAACTGTCTTCAGACAGACTGGCTACTGAGAAATAGCCAGTCACTTGAGCTTAAATGACACTTTACCAGTCATGCATCCAATGTGCACAGCTTTTAATTTTTTCCATCACTAATAACCCTCAGAGTGCTTCAGCCACTGCTGTTTTTTAGCAAAGCAGACTAGTGCCATAAAACAAACTGAAAACTGGCAACATAAATAATGAAAAAAAAAAAAAAAAAAAAAAAAAAAAAAAAAAAAAAAAAAAAAAAAAAAAAAAAAAAAAAAAAAAAAAAAAAAAAAAAAAAAGGAGATTCCTGAGGAAGTAGGATATCTCAGTATGAAAATAAAGGAATTTTTGAAAAGACATAGCAATTATATATTGATAAAGATCAAATTTTTACAGCATAGGCCAGCAACCCTGGACTACATGTTCAGATGAGAATATGTTTCTATAGGTTTTGAAGTTACAAATCTCCTGCAGTGTCAGCCACCTACATTAGACACTCAACAACACTTTAAGAGGCTTAATCTAATATCATTAGTCAAGCACAAATTTTTAAATGTCAGCTTTGAATAATGAAAGGAGAATGCAGAAGCACTGCAAGATGTTACCCTATCCATATTTGTTGTTGACAGTAGAAAAAACAACAAAATGAAAAAGAACTGTTTATGTTTAATGAAATGCAATAGACAAGTGTGAATATAAGAAGTCATTCTATCAGCTTAGGTAGAGTCAAGTAAATTTAAATCAGTTGAGAATTTAAACAATAGTAGATACATCTCACAAAGAAATAAAATAGAGAAACTTATTTTTTTTTTCCACTGTTGGCCTAAAAGTTCCTCCTCCCAGAAGCTTCCCACTTTGGCTTCATATTATTTAAACTAGCATTACTGATTTAAAGGAGAGAAAAATGCAGAAATTACAACTGTGGGTCTTTTCTCTATAAAATATGCAAATACACTCTGAATTTCTTTGGTATATCTGTGTCCTTGTTTGCAATAGCCTACAAACTAAATCGACTATCTCCTGAAGGCAGGATCTGCTGTAAGGGTCTGTCATTAGACTTCTGGCGCTGATTTGCTGCTACAGCCTACACTGTCCGTGACAGTGGTCAGCACACTGCTATCATTATTGAAATGCTCCAAGAAATTGATCCTCTGGATTCCTTAAAAAAAAAAAAAGTGCTTTGCTCACTTGTGCTAAGACTTCTTGTCCAAGCAGAACATGAAAATCCTTGTAAGATTTTGTTTTCCCCGTGAGAAAATGACTGCATTGATATAATGTCTTTTGGTGGAAACTCAGTCCAAAGTTGGACTAAGATGGATTATGGAGAGATGGACTGTGTCCAGAGATGGAGAGATTTTCTTTAGTCTTTCACTAAAGACCTATCCGAAATGACTCCACTGAGCTGGTCTCACTGCTTGGATTTTAACGTTATTACTAACAGTTGAGTATATCCATGATATACTTTGGAGATATTACTTTAAGAGTGAACTTAAGCAGGTTGGAAACTAAGTTACACCTAATATAAGTTAGGCAAAATGGAAGTTTTGCCATTCTTTTGAATGAAAGCAAAACTTTATCCTCTCAATTTCTTCATGCTGTTAAATTTCCCTAATCACCAATCTGAGTAAGAGAGCACTGTGGTCAAAAAAAAAAAAAAAAAAAAAAAGGAAAATATTGGTAGTGTTTGCACTTAGATTTGCTTTCACACGAACTTCTTGGCACCACAAGATCAGAGTCTACAGACTATTACGATCACTGTCAACATTGCAGACACTGAAATGGAGGCTCCATTTTGAGGTAGATTACAGCAACCACTAAAATTGCTTGGAAAGCTCTAAGAAATGCAACTCCTCTTACTATGAAAGTGAACAATGGTGTCTCAGACTAACATTTTCTGTTTCATTTAGTATTTTTTCATGTTTATTTTTGTCTTTATGTGTCTCTAAAACCTTTTCCTCTCAGCAATAGATTGCTGGTGTGGAAAGTACTGTCTGCCTCTGCAATGACTGCACATGGTACTCTAATATCACTCTCAGCTGTAAGAGCATTCAAACGAGGTGTTTTCATCACGAAAAGCATGAACTTCACCTAGAAAATGTTATTAAGATTAGATCACAACCCTCTTATGAAGACAAGACACTTGAGACAAAATCCTTTATTTTTCTACTTCTTACTCTTGCTCTTCCTCCCCTTTAGGTGATAAAAGCAGTAACTCATGGGTTGTTGGAAAACTTTAGAAAAACTTAAGTAAAAGAAAATGCTACTAGAAAAAAAAAAAGAAAAAAGCTTTACAGAAACTTAGGTAGAAGAATCTCACATAAAAACAGTATTCTGGAGTTGACACGCGTTCCTCCTTTTTTAAGGACATTTTAAAGGAGTCTCAGGATGTGGCTGGAGCATAAAATCCTCCATTTAATAATAATATTAATGTAATATAATAATAATAAATAATATTATGTCATCCTCTTTAGATGTTTGAGCAAAGCCTTTAGCTTCTGTTCCCTACAGAAAAGCATTTCACACAATTGCACTCTCCTCTGATGCACTGGAATGGGCGATGACAGCAAACTACATAAATACAACATCCTTCACAGGAGCCTCACAGGATGCCATTCAATTAATCACAATAAAATTAGTGTCATTGATTCAGAAAAGTTAAAAGCATCAGTCTACCTACCTATCCATCAGGCTCTAATCACCATTTTAAGCTGGCATTGGTACAGGAAATTAAAGAATATAAGAAACAGCTTTGTTTTAAGTAACATAGATTGGGAATGCCAGAGAGCTGTAGCTGAGGGGCATAATTACAAAATGCTTTGGCTCAAGAGTTTAATTTTGACAAGCCAAGGAACCTGCTGATTCAGACTGCAGTGGCCAACACGCCTGTGCAATAAAAGAAGATTTTTAAACCACTATGGATTGTGACATTCAGTTCCTGGAAATATAGCAAGTGCTGTTTATGTATTGCTAGGTGTTAGCAATAAACAGCTGCCTATGTCAGCTATGATATCTGGAAGGTAAAGTTTGCAGTTTTATTTGATGTTGCTTGAAGAAGCAAACTATACTTTGCTACACAGAATTGTATGTGAAAGAAGCAAAAAACTGTAGAGAAAGGGAATCTCCCTGCCAAAAAATAAACAAACAGCAGCAAAAAAACACAAACAAATAAACAAAAAAACCCACACCAGAACTCAAAAAGACTCCTAACCATATTGTGGCAAAAGATTTTTAGTGTTTCTGCTGAGGGCACAGCCTGAGGCCAGGAATTCAAAATAACAAGGCGAAAAGTTTATAGTTGAAATATTTGATACATGGCTAATTCTAATGGAATGAAAAACATCCTTGCATGAGTACAAGGGGATTTCAAAGGATGGAAGTAACAGCTAGAAGGAGAGTGGGTACCCATGGCCTCCAAGACATGCTGATGCTCACACCCTTTGACCTGCCTTTTTGTGCTGAAGTCCCCAGAGCCACAGAGAGGCTTGTGTCCTTCAAGACACAGGTCTCAATATTTTTCTCTGCACTTTCAATGTTTTCTTCTTCTCCTTTGATTTGAAGGGAGGAAAACAGCAGTCAGACAGGGAGTCAAGGAACTGCAGTATAAAAAATTACAGATCTTTAGGCTAATTATCGTTCTTACAAGATGAAACTGGCCTTTCTGAAACAGAGCAAGATTTTAAATAAAAGATGCCCTGAGGATGACTAGAGAAAGAGAGTGAGCCCAGCATCATCTTGGCCATGGCTGGACATCACAGTTTTTGGGGTTTCGTCTTTCTAAAGCTCATAGGACATTCTTCTTCTTTTGTTCTTTCTTGTTTTGCCGTATTAAAATTCTTCATTGTTAAAGGCTCTGACTTACAGCTCTCCATTAATTACCATCTAAGGTATTGCTAGAACCAACTCTTGACTCACAGAAGAATGTTTCACATTGGTGAGGCCTGACTGCAGTCCCCAGTGGTGCTCACTCCAGAGGCCTGAGGGCTTGGAGAAAATTGGAAGGACAATTTTTAAAGTCAAAGGTTTAACGATCTGAAAGGAGCAAGATACAAGAAAATCCAAACAAATTCTGTGGGGAAAAGAAAATAAAAGAGCTCTGAATAAAGGACAACAAAAACCAAGTGCTGAAACTGAAGGAGCAAATGGAAAGAGGATTACTTGAGCAGGCTTGCTTACAGACTTACAGGTCAACCTCTGCATGACACTGGCTTGCACATGCAAAAAAAGTTACAGACTCCCCTGCTGCCTGTGTTTTCAGGCACATGGAAAATCTAGTTTTAGACTGAGATACCAAACCCTTTGTACACACATGCAAACATGCAAGAGGAAAAACTCCATCTGACCCACTATCGCTTTTTTAGACTTCATGCAGTAGTAAGATAGCAACTTCTCACGAGTCCTCAGGCAATCAGGCGCCTGGATGACAGATTTGCTGTTGACTTCATTAACTAAAATTTTGGCCAACTATCATCATAAACAAAATAAGAGATTGTTCTTTAATGAAGAATGCAACCCGTAGCCAGTCAGCTCCTCTCATGTTGCTGATGAGCCTATTACAACTTTGGCTAAGAAGTAATGGCTACCCATCCTTAAGAAGTGAGTGGATTCGGATTTATTCCCTACTGCCACTATTTGACTAGTGACATCATCTTCCAAATACACAATATGATCTCTGGGAGTGGAGACTATTAATGTTACCTCTAAAATCTGTATCTATACAATACATAATGTTGCCCCTACAGTGCCTGCATCGTCTTCCAACTGACATACTTGCTTTTTTGTGATTCCTACACACATTCGAGAGGCTTTGTCGCCATGAGCAAGCCACTCTCTTCCTAATACCATTGTAATCGACACAGAGTAGACAGAAAAGCTTATGCTATTTGCATCAGAAATCTAGTTAGACTCATTTAAGATATACTGCACAGTCTGAAGGACTGTTATTGCTTATTAAACCAGGGTGTAATTGGGTCATAAGCTCTAACAGTTTAAGCAATACAGTTCGCTCTTTGCAAAATACCATCACTTTGGTGATAATTTAAAGCAGTTGTTTTGGGGAACAGAAGCTCCTTCCTCACTCTACAGGCCATACAACTCTACAGGTTGTGTTGTGTGGCACACCAGCTTTGCAGCGGGGCCTGAGGAAGGTGGGAGAGCACTCTGTGCAGCTCACTCTTCTGGAGGGCACTTCATGCAGGTTGCTGCAAGCAGAGCACCAGTGAGAGCAGCAGATATGCACAACGGCAGTGGGGGAAACACGGGAAGTGTCTGAGAGCAGCACCACTCCTCCGTGCAGCGCGTGCTTCATCTCCAGCCTTGAAGGGTGTGATAAGCCTTCGCAAGCAGCTTTAACCACCACATGGAGGACATATGAAAGCGAAAGAAAAGCTATTACTGCATTTGGGAGAGATCAAAGTGCTGCCTCGCTACACGCGCTGTGAGCACTGCTGACAGTGCGCTGGCTTGGAGTACTGAGCACAGAAACGCTGCTTCTGGTACTCGTCGTAACTACAAAAACAGGTATCCGGTCTGGTTTTATGTGCTGACATTAATTATCTTAATAAAATGTCCCAAAATGCCACAACAAAGACTTTTTTTTTCCTTTTTTTTTTTTTTTTCTTTTTCTCTAGTGGTCTGTAGAAAGAGTTAGGACTCCCTTAAAGACTTTGTGAAGCATTGAATCACATGGTCCCCTCTATGTCCCCTGCACACAATAAGCTTGGTGACAGCAGGATTTACAAAACCGTACAGAATCCTACCCCACTCTGTATATTACATTAATGTCCCTTGTTAAGAAAAATCAAGGTCATAGTGAGGATAAAGGTAGCTAAAGTTTCTATAGCAACAGTTCCTAGGATGCAGTTGCCAAAGGTGCTTTCTTGTTGCATCCTGAAGTAGCTTTGCTGGCTGCTTTTCCTTCCTGCTCACTAGTCTTTTTGGTAATATCAGTAGAGACATGATGCAAATGTACTTTCATTGTCAGTACGATCTTGTAGACTATTCCTGCCCACGAGCTGAATATGCAGTTCATATCATGTGAGAAGGGAAAAAAAAAAAAGAAATTAAGCAGTCTGACCTCGACCTTGAGATCTGAAGAGGATACAATACACTTAGAACACATACACTTTTCTGAAAGTGCTGGTTCCTTGTTGTAGTTATGAGTGAAAAAAGTGAAAAGAACAAAGGGGTAAGTAGCTCTTTTTCCTGCTTGTTTCACGGCATTTCTGCACGTTCATAGCATTTTGCCACTTTGTGTTTCTTCTAAAGGAAAAATTGCCTTGCTGCTGCTATTGCTCTTCCGAACCTTCAGGCTGAGGAGGAAGAAAAACGGCAGAAGGAAAATGTCCCAGTGAAACTATGACAGCATTGTATTTCAGCTTTAGAGGTGAAATATATCTTGCTTTTCTGTGGACAGATAATTCGAAGTGGTTGCAGCCCCCTTAAGTCTGACAGGAAGCAAGACTGCATGGTATTGGGCATTTTATGAAAATGCATAGTTAATATTCAGCAATAAGGAGCATGCGGTAATTGTACTGGTGGCACAAGTCCGGATGGTGCTGCATAGTGCTTTGCACAGACCATTTACTAAGAGATTTGTCCAGCAATTAGAGCAGGGAAATACCTGGAAGAGGAGCTACTGGTGCTCAGTTTTATCTAAAAATAGGGATCAGGCCAAGTCATCCTGACATATGTGCCCATTCTAGTCATTTTGCATGGTGCTGGCCATGTGCCATCAACTTGGACAGGCATCATGCACCTAGGCTTGCCATTACTCACAAATCCTTTTAAAAGAGTGAAAGAAAGGGTCCAGCTATAGGATTTGCCTTTGGTGGTATCACCCAAGAGCTCCCCATACATACCTGCAGATATACGGCAAGTCAGCCCTCAAGGACCACTTTGACATGGTAGAGCATAGTGCTGCTTGCTGGTAAGGGTGAACTCTACCACCTCCTTTGCATGCAGACCCTTGCAAACTGTGAGGTTACCACCAGGTTCCATGATGGCTAGGGCAGCTTCCACCCTCCGCTTCTGGCTAAGGTCTTCTAGCCCTTCGGTTGTTGTACCGGACCTTTTCTCAGAACTTAAAGCACGTGTCCAAAATTGTACAAGCTACTAAATCAGTAATTAAATGGCAAGGGAGACTAATAGGAGAATTTGTAATCCCTTTGAAAAATCAGTGATCGAGCTTTCTCCAAGTGTTTTAACCAAATCAAATCAAAGTAGCTGAAATGGCAAAGATAATCAACAAGGATAAATCCCGGGTCAGCCATATCCAAAAGAAAAGCCAAATCTAACCCTAAAACTAGAACTAGAAATGTGAATAATTCTGTAAATATCACACTCCATTTGTTTTTTTGTTAAAAGTATCAGCATCACTTCCAGTGTCTGACCAATCTGCGACACATGTCTCAGAGCAGAGGATTTTTCCATTAACGTAGTGCTCTGAATGTGCCTGTTGTGAAACAGGGAGCACGTGTCACCAGCATTCACTTTGAGCCAAAGAAAATCTTTGATCACGATCATTTGATTTTCTCTCTACTCCAAACATTACTTCTTGTTTCCACTGGACTCTTTGTTCCTTGTAAAAACAAAGCAAATTCTACTTGTAACATCAGTACATCAAGGTGGAAAAAATGCAGTTGTATAAACAAAACAAAAACAACACAAAAGTTCTATTTGATTAAATAAAGAAAAATAAAATTTCACGCATGTGGAAAAAAATTTCCGAGGTATCACATGGGAAACCCCACAGACAAGCTGCCCCTTGAGCAGCCAAGAATTGTGTCCTCTCCCCAACACTCCTGTCATGTCTCTGCAATGTGATTTTTAAAGTATCTCCTCAAGGGTGCTTGAGCACACCTGAAAAAAATAAACATATTTCTTCCTTCTATCTGCCAGGTAAAGTACTAGAGATGCATGCTGCTGAGTGACATCCATCTATTCAAATCCCTTCTGAGCTAAAATCAATATTAGCTAGATCCATTACCTCCTGCTTTATTGGCAGTTTGGGTGCTTGTTCAGAAAACAGTCCCTCCTAGTAATGTAATAAGGCCCCCACCTTTGAGATAATTAGGTTGCCTGTGATATAGCATCCACTGATGATCATTTCCCTGCTGATTTTGGCCTGCTGTTTCAGCTCAGGTTGCAGTCTCCATCTCTAAAAACTCTTACATCAGACCATCTGAGTCTCCTCACCTAATAATTGCCATAGCAGATTTATTTAGATTCTTTTTTTTTTACTCTTCTATTCTAACAGCAACCAGCCAAACCTCAGAGTGTCATTAACTTGCTTTTAAAAATCCACTAAAGTGGTTTTGTCAATTACCTCGAGATTTAATATCTCGGCCACAACACAGATATCCTCACTCTAACAACAAATCCCTTCAGGAGTGCACACATGGCACCAGCCTTCCCCACATTTCCTCTGGGTCCTCAGTGCACCCCAGAAGCCAATAAATTCAAGTTAGTCCAGAGAAAGGGTAGCAATAAGATCCAAAAATGCTATGAAATTTCAGACTCTGCCTTGTCAGATGTCTCCTCTACCTGACATGGTAGCGGATTCCAAACTGAGAGCCTCTCACTCGTCATTAATTGTACCTCTAATAAATAGGGGAAACAAAATATGATGAACCCACTCACTCTTAACTAACCTATCCTGATCCTGTGGTGTAGCTCTTCAGCAACATGGGGCTTTGCCCATGAAAAGATATGGAAACAAGTCCTACTTTTTTTGGATATGTCAGTGTGTAAATCCTAAAAGATATGGATACATGACTTTAACCCCCCTGAGGCTTAGAATCATCATAATTATCTTCATTTCTTTAAATAATGGGAGTGGATGATAGGCAGGAACTCAGCGCAAGGTACTGCAGATGAGACAACACTTTCTAATCCTGACATGAAAAATAGTAGGGGTATTTGTCCCATTCTTAGGCATTTAAAATCAATCATTAACCTATGGTATGAAATACTTAAGTTGGCAAGAAGCTGAAGAGAAATGCGCCGATGAGCAAAGGGAAAATTGGTTCTCCTTAATGGCTCAAGATACACTAATAAGTGCCAGGGCCTGGGGGTGACATTTTCCTCATGGTAGTCTGGAAGTTATTCCCTCACTCTATTGGGCTGTGACTCTCTCAAAGGCCTAGAGCCTCCACATGCGGTTTGCTATAAGCACAACTTCTTGCTGACATGTCCGTCTAGGGAAGGAAACAGGACTGGATTTGCTAATATATCCTGCTGGAACCCAGTTCTTGAATCCATACATCCTTCTGTTATTTGGACAGTTCCAGAGCAGGAATCCTTCAGTCATAATTCACAAACTACACATAACATAATGAGCCCTTTTGACATTGCTCGTGGCATTAGCAGCCTGCCACCGCCACCGCGCAAGTCATCAGGGAGAACAATGTATAATATTTCATGATGTGCAACATATTGTTGCCATGTTGAACATTTCTTGCTCAATATTACTGTCAATAAGCTAGCAAAGGCTGAAGTCCTTGGCCATAGGTAGACTGCCAAATCCTGGGATCCCCAGGAAATATCCCAGTAGGCTTGGAGTCCAGCCTGAGCCTGGATAAATGCAATGTATTACAATCAACAAAGCACTTAATTAATGAATGCTGACATTGTACCTTCCTTGGAACAAACAAAAAGGAAAGCATGGCCCTCTGCCCAAGGAGCTTACAGCCTAAATTAGACTGGCAATAGAGATCAGACATGCAAGACATGCAGAGGGAAGGCTGACACTTCAGTTTATCCTTTGTTTTCTCTAAATACAGATATAGACAGTGGCAGCAGAAAGCAAAGCTTCTCTCTCTGGCATCCCATGGTTTTTTCTCCCAGTCCTGACCAGAAGGAAGTTTATATTTTTTTCTTGGTTTCATCTGTCTACTGCATCCTTGTGCATGCATACTTGCTTTCACATTAAGTTCTTCCTAATTTAATCCCATTTTCACTCATTTTCATTTAATTCTACCACTTTAAAACATCATCCTCTGAAATGAGAACACTTTGTCTTCTTCCTTAACCTGACTCAAGGCCTTGTTTCCACCCCTTGGTTCACATATGCTCTCATGTTTAGATCAAAAGCCCATCCATCCCACTAGTCTAAGATTTCCTTTCATCCTCCTCTTGTAACTTCCATCATATCCAAGAATCTCTGCATGAATTATAACTTCCTCTGGCCCACAGGAGACCTCATCTCTCTCCATCCCAACTCAGTTCTTCGTTTTCCCTCAAGATTTCAGGAACCTACCAGCTCTTATCACTTATTCAGACAATGTGCTTAGAGATTGAGGTCTGCAGGCAGGAGCAGGTTGTATCTACAGGTGGCAAGGACATGAGGGAAGTCCTTAACACAGAATAAATTATTATGCTACAGGAAATATTCCGGGTATACCTGCCTGTACTCTGAGAAAGGAGACACATGCACAAATGCTTATGCACCTTACACCTGGAAAGGGGTAACTGTGCGTTTGAAGACTAATGAGAAACTTGTGTTTATTAATTTGTTCATCCTCCTGTTGAATTCATCAACAATCTAGGTCCCTGTAGCATTTTTGTTTCCTTTTATCTTCAATTTCCTTTAAAATACTCTCCACTTAGCCAAAGTATTACTTAGTCTTCAGTGCTTTTTAAGGAGAAAATTAAATGCATTAAATAAGGAGCTGTAATAACACCCCTGAAGATTGTAGACCTCAATAAGTGACACACAAACTTCTCTTCCCAGCTGTTCAGAAAATCATTTTACCATGCATAATATTGTCATTATCTCTTCTGTTATTATTACTGACACTAGTAAGTGGAAATGTCTACTTCGTGCTGCTGATAAGTGGACAGAACTGAAAGAAAATGTGGCAAAAATAAAACAGAAGTAAAGATATTTTTAAAGAACTTACCCAGCGTCAGTGCTATTGCCGCAAAGTAACACATCTTCTGTACCATTTTTTATGAAGTAGTTCACTGTGATGGAAAAGAAGAAACTACTTTTTAACAAGTACTTTTCCAAAATTATAACATTCACAAATATTATCCACCAAATAGCATATACAATAGGAATAGTAATTGAGAGATTTGATGAATTCAATGTTCTTGCCTTGTTTTAATTATTTTAACTTTTATGAGTTGTTAACAGGTTTTAAAAAGATATTTTTCTTTTTTACATGGTTATCTTTGGTATTAAACAGCACTTTATTAGGTGTAGCATTGTAGGTATGAAGGAAACATCATATAGGCTTGTTCTAGCTAATGTAAATGAGAATGATAATATGCATAGCAATACTTAATGAAATCAATACATTAATTTGGTCATATTTTTTAGGCCCTAAAAGATGAGATATATGTTAACTGAAGTTTATGACAGAAATTCTTGACTCATAGATTAAAAATGTAACTCCCTATAAGATAAAAAGTAATATTAAAAAGGCCTCTCATTCCCCCAGTATGAGGGGTTCTATTCAGCTTAGGAAGTAGACAGTAAAAAAGCACCCCATTAAAGATCAAACAAACAAGGAAGTATTCATAAATACAAATATTTATCTATGCAGCCTTCCATAATGCCAGTGGAGAGAGACAGACACTTCTCGAGGGAGACTGAAAGCAGCAAGCTAAATGTAAGTGCTTTGGATCATTCCCTGGTTGACTATCAATGAGGCTTAAGAAAATTAGCATCCCAAGGTTAATGAGAGCCTTTGTGTACATACTCCCTCTCCTATTCCCCAGCCAACAGAGAAGTCTAAAATTCAGAGAAACAGAACAGGAACCAATCTTCTCAAAAAGACTATCAAAAACATTTTAAAAGAAAGGATCTTCAGAAAAGAATCATTCTAAGCAGTATCTCTAAATCTGAAGGTTAGCAAAAAAGAGAGGATAAAAGCATTGATTTAGAAACATAACCTGCAAGACAGGCCAAAAGATTCCTGATAAAAGGTGGATATACCGGTGCACTTTATTGCAGCAGGACGTGATGCCCTGTTGACACAGGACCTGATGGTGATGGTTTTACCCAGCATGTCTTTGGGAACTGAGGGGCCTCTGCAGATGATGCTCAAAGGAGGTTCTCTCTTCTAGGCTAACCCCACGTTGTGAAATGCTTTAAAAAAAATCACAAGTGACAGCTTATCCAGGCAGGCTATGCAAAGAATGCTCAGTGGCTCAAGCCATTGAACAGATGTGCTATAGCTTTCTGAGTAAGCTGCGAGCAGTGGAAAAGCCCTGCCTTGATGCATGCCAAGAGGGAATTACTGTCCATGAGCTCTGTGGTTATGAGGGCATGTGATGGTGTTCACGAGTCAACACTGTATATACTCTGCTTATATTGTACGCTTTTCCACTTCATTTTATATGTGGTCTTTCTATCTAAATATCTTGATTGTCAGCAACATAAAGGTATTGGATACGGTTAAAGATCTCTGAACCATCTCCAAAGGGAGGAGGAGTTTGAGGAGTTGCATCTGCTATCACTCCTTAGTTCTGCTGGAGAAAGGCTTCTGCTGTTCTCAGGACAGATGGTGTCTTATTTGGGATATGTACTGTTAGTGATACAAACCCAACAGACTGTTAATAAGAAGAAAATACGGCACAATCTTGCCATAGACAATAAACTGTAGTGGTTTTATATCTTGTAGAGATGGTATCGCTACATGGAATATCCTGAACTTTGCAAACAAACACCACTCCCTGGAAATTGCAACTTTTCATACTTTAAATATTAAGACCAGGAGGACCATAGAGGGTCTAAGCAGATTTGCCCCCACAGTAAGATTTAAAAATTTTACCCAGTAACTCCTGCAGAACGCCATGGCTTCTGCTTTGAAGAAAGGCATTCTTCTATACAAGGAGCTTAACAGAATCACAGAATCACAGAATATTCAAGGTTGGAAGGGACCTCAAGAGATCATCTAGTCCAAGCTTCCCGCTCAAGCAGGCACACCTAGAACATGTGGCACAGGGTGGAATCCAGGCGGGTTTTGAAGACCTCCAGAGAAGGAGACTCCACAACCTCCCTGGACAGCCTTTTCCAAAAGTCTGATTTAAACCCAAATCCTTGAATTCCTCACACCTCTAGTTATGATTTCTGTGCCTTAAGCTTGTCTTATCTTGTCTTTTTGCCTTATTTATTTATTTTGCTTCAAGTCCCTAAGTGATGCTGTACAATTATGTACACTGTTTTAACCTCTTGCTTCTGGATATTACTGCAGCCCTTGAGTATAGAGCCAGCCCACTAAAGACTGAACCAATAACTCATGGTCAGCTGAACCAGGAGATGAGCATGGTGTCAAACAACAGAAGTAAGGAAGGAGAGGAGATGTGTGAGCAAGCAAGAAAGAGTATTGCGGGTGGGCTTTCAGATCTCCAGAATACACACAACTCTGTCATCTGCTGCTGACTTAAACATTTACATTTCTAAAACAAGCAACATAGTAGGTGCCAAAGAGCTCTGTGAAAGGCGTACTGAGGAATCAGTGCCTGGATGCTGCTGAGAGAGAATATCTATGCCACGGAGTCTGCAACTGCGTAATGAAGTTTGCACTGACCATGACAAGCTGCAGTCTGATGAAAAGCTAATTACTGATTCCCTACTGATAAATGAAAGAGGGATTTTTGAAGAGAAAAACTGCAGTATTTTCAAAAATGCTCACAACAAGCAATTTGTCATTCAAAGCAAGCTGGTTTGGACTTCTATCAGGCATGCAAGAGAATAAGAGGTATTTAAGAAGCAGCCATGGCTCTTGCTTTTAGAGCAATCTGCCTTGGTACCATGTTAACTCACAATAAGAAACATAATAAGAAAAGGAGAAAGAGAGAGCAGAGAAAATACAAAACAGAAAACTTTTGTACTAGATTTTTCTTTTCAATATTTTAAGTAAAATCAAGCCAAAACAAGAAGTTTTCATGCATGTATGTGTATATATAATTTATATAATTTTTACACAGCAGTGCTTTTTTTTTTCTTGAAGTGAAAGTTTGATATTTTTCTACTGGCTTTATGAAAATGTTGTTTTCAAAGTTATGTTGTATAAAATGCATTTTACGAACTCTCCTGTAGGAATTTATAGATTAAGCTAACTACTTGATCATATTAAAATAAAATAAAAATGCTCAAAATTACACAGTCTTCATATCAGTTTCTGGTCGGTCACATTTTATTTACTTCTCTGATGACAGATAAATCTATCTATTTTTCAATAATACGAAACATTTCCTGGCAGTACTCAGCAGTCAAAAACTCAAAAGATAATGTATTTTCCAATAACCAGATGCTATCTTTTTCAAAACATATGCCCATTTTTATCACATCTGAACCCTACAAAAACATACTAAGACTCCACATCCCCACAGCTCCTGCCTTAGTATTACCTTTTTTCAGTCTGGTTATATTGCCTATAAATAGCACACATTTTACATCTAAATGTCACTTACCTCTACCTTAGCATTGATGTTATCTAACATGAAAACAACTGCAGCATCAGAGTTAACACTAATGAATTCCCTTAATTGTTTTGGGGGAAATAGTTAATACAAGTATTAGTCATCACGCTTGTTATACCTACATCATTATTTGGCAGAGCCACTGCTGCCGTTTATTGTTTTCTCTAGATGCAATACGGAGCCCAGACAGCAAAACACGACGACTGGAGGCAGGGGAATGTCTGCTCTTCCCCTTCACCAGCAAAGGGACCTAATACTAGACACAACCCAAGCAATAACGGTCACTAATGCAGCTCTCACATTATTTTAACCTAGAGTGATTCAATTGGATGATGATTTTCTGGGCTGGCACTGGCATAACTGAGACTGAGAATTTCAAGAATTCCAGTGTCCCCTTACTCCCAAGTGCTCTAGTCTGAACATTTAATTTTACTTCATAATAACTCTAATCTTTCTCATGTCCTCAGACTTCTGGATTCCCAGGAACACCAAGAAACTTGGTAGCAGCCTTAGCATAACAGTGCCAATTAGTAGTACACTTGCAGCTGGGCTAGGAGAATAAATATACATCAACACATTTCCTTCCACGTGGCAACATCAGTTGCTTTTTTCTACACTTTTTCCAAAGTATCAGTATCTTTCAAGTTTCTTCACTGTTCCCTTCCATACATATGCGACACGCAATGCACAGGATAAGGTAATTAGCCAAGTTCTAGTAGCTGTCTGGGCAAAAATTCAAACATTTCTACCTGCCAAGATTTTTCGTTAAAAAAAAAAAAAAAAAAAAAAAAAAGGATAATTTTTAGCAATTAAAAATAGGCTCCAGGTTATACTTTCTAGAGCTACATTACTCCACCAGAGAGTCATTTGTGTACACACAGCTGCAGGATAGAAAGTCCTACTCATTTCTATCCAAAGTAAAGTTAGATGTTTCCCACTTAATGAAAATGATTAGTGCCAACTTATAATGTCTAGTTCCTGGCTACAGGAACTATAGAAGTTCCAGCTTCTGTTCTTCAGCATAAGACCCAGTTTAAATAATTCATCTGGCATTTTTTTTCAATTCATTCTGATTTTAAATACATATATATTAGCACAGTTGTTGCATAATGAGCAGCATTCACATATCATTAGTCACTGCCCAGAGCAGAGTCCTCTGGCTGACTTTCTAACAAAAATTTCAGAGAGGTGTCTGTTATCTCGGACTATTTATTCCAGCCACACGGGTGCATGCTGGCTGGGAGACTTGCTCCCTGCACTACAGATGGCACAGAGCACTGACAGTCAACAAATGTCCATATCCCACATTTGAAATGCAATTCAAACAGCCCCATCCTCTTCGAGTTGTGATATGTGACACAGAAACAAAATAGATAGCACCCCCCTCCTCGCCCTCTCGCCCACCAGCGCAAACACGCTGTACCTCCTGGTAATCCATAATAATTAAAATGAATCCTTACTGCACTTGCTGTGCACACTATGTCACACGCAGTGAAATCTCTAATAAACCAAATTGAGTTTGAAGATGAAAAACATGACTCTCACAAAAGCAATGGAACACGCTGTAATAAGGGTACTATTAGGAAAGAATGCTTGGGAATAAATGGCACTGCCAGTCAGTTCTTCTTTGCTAAAAGGGGTTACAAATAATTATAATAATCAGTTATTCTTTTGCTCACCATCTGACAGGGGATGTGCCTCTCCTCTCCCCTGGCATTTGCTAATGTCTTCATTCTCCCTGGTGCTGCTTGCTTTGGTGTGCCCTGCTCTTACAGCTTCTTGTCCTGGTGTCCCCTTCCATCCCTCTCCTCCAGGCATCTCCTTCCACTCCAACTCCTGCCGCTTGTCTTGCAACTGTCTCTAGTGACATCTTCCAAACTTCACATAAGAAAGGATCACAAGGAGCTAATCACAAGGACTCAAGGCAAGTGGCAGAGTCCAAGCAGTGGACTTCTTCTGAAGATCTCATATAAAGTGAGATTATACAGGACTTTATGAAGCCCTGAATCCAGGGACTTCTCCTGGACAAGAGGTAGCCTGCATGAGATACATATGTGGTGGAGGTGAATCTAAGAAAACACACAAGTTTCTGGTGGGAACTGGTCTCCTGCTCAAGTGCCGCTGGTCAGCTCCCCTCATGGTAGTAGCACTGCTGCCCCCACACTCAACACAAGCCAAGGATGTAAGTTTCATACAAGACTGAAAATAATCTGTCCCTTTTTGATGACTTTGGTTGTCCCTCCTTTTAGAAAAGATAATAAAAAAAAAATGTCAAATAAAACCTTCTGCTACAGATCACTTCAGCTCACTAGTATAAAGCTAAAATCAAGTCAAAGATCCTCAATATCTAGAAAATCCTGCCAGTAAGGGCCGAGGGAAGGAAATGTATGTCAGGCACATTTGGAGCTGAAGGCCAGAGGGGAAACACAGAATTTGGATGCTCCACCAGGGCCGTCACACTGGGCTGGGGACTATGCCAAGACCACTGAGCCTCAAGATGCCTCCTATTATGTTATGCCAGCCCATATCTCCTTGGCAGAGAAGACGAGAAAGAATAACCAGCAATAAATATGCATGCTGGCTTTCAACAAACTTCAGATAATCTCATTCCACATCTCTTGCTGACCGGTCATGCAGACCTATACTTTAAGTACTGTGGGCTGTATAGTTCATACCAAAAAGCATATTCAGTGCCACTTGCTTAGACATTTGCTTCACATCAATAGCAGCAAAAATGATTAAGTGCACCCTCTGAAAGTTTTGTAGAAGGTTTTCTTTGATATGTTTTACACAACGAAATTCAAATAAAAACCTGCAACGAGGGTTGAATGCATTTATGATCACTGATAGATGCTTAAACCCACCAGAAAAGAGAATACTCCAGTTTGCACTACGGTAAGAAGAAAACAAATTAATTGGATCAAAAACTGACTGAGAGATAGAATACAAAGGTTAAGGATGAAAAGTCAATGTGAAATATTTCAGAAGGTAGAGTACTGTGTCTGCATGAGTTTATCACATTTTTAAGTGCAAAGAAAGTGAAATAAAGAGATGACAAAAATCTACTGATATTACAATATTTTCTAGGTAAAATTTAGTTCAAGGCCATAACTGAATGAGAAACATGAGAGACCTACAGCCTTTCAAAGAAAATGAGCAGTGAAATGCAGAATGGGATATTCTGTTGTAAAAAATGAGAAGACAAAGAGGAGAAAATCTGAACCACCCATAACCTTCTCAGGTTCTAAATTTCTTTTCTCAGTTCAGGCAAGATGTATGGATGTTTTTATGGACTCTCAGCCAATACTTTTACTGTGAGACTGTGGCTGAACAGAAGCATAATACTGAGATGCATGAGGAACCGGATGCAGGACAATGTAGGAAAAATATGTACAAATATATAAAACAGTAGTTTGCCACACGTGGATGATAGTATGCAGAACTGCTTTTGATAGGGTAACTGCAGAATCAGAGTATTTTGAGAAGTGGGTAATGAGAATGACAGGCAAAGACTGACTAGAAAAATTGAGATCTTCTATCTTAGAAAAGAGGTGACTACCAGAGTCAAAAATAGCATGCATTCTGAAAAATAAGATCAGGAAGCTTTGTGTGCTCCAGGACACAGAATGTGATAACAATGTTTCTTTTTGCCCCTAGGGAAAAAATAAATAAAAAAGTAAAAGAAAAAAATGCAGAACTAAAGATAAATATTTTTTTTTTCACTGAACTTGTCATTTCAACTTCTGTGGTTGCTGCCACAGGCTCTCTCTTTGGCTAGAACATGCATACACAGATTTATTGCTTATGTAGATAAGGATATCCAGAGATACAATAGTTAAGCTAATAAAAATTTAGAAAAGTATCTCCTTCAAGCTGTACTACTTTCTTATGGATTGTGTTGGTGCCTCTCTATGCCTCAGACAGTTTAGGTTCGACTGAGCCTGGCAATTCCCATACTTTGTCATCATCTCACTTGGGCAAATTCAGTGTTGATGAAAAGCATGAACTTTGCAATAAAGGGGAAAAATGTTCTTTATTTAATCCTCAAAACTACTGCAATAACGAAAGGCAGTTTCTAAGCAGTTTCCTGCCAGTGGGCTGACTGCACAGCTGGATGGGCTGTGGAGTTCAGAGCAGGAGCTAGTTCGTTTTCCAAGGCTGGTTATTGCTGAATTTGGAGCCAGCAGAAATCCATGGAGAGGCTTCAAAGGGCGTAGACTAGTCCTTTTCAAATGCCTCTTTGAACCACACAGTGCGAGTCAAGTGCTTTATTACTTTGGTGATTTATGAACTGTTTGAAGAGAGAAAAATTCTGGAAATACAGTTTTATTCCTCTATGGCAGATCTTTCCTCAAGTAGACTTCTCCTCGCTAAGTGAGCATTATGTAATGTGGAGATAAGAATTAAAAAGAAATATCTAGAGGATACAGTCTTCTGTTTTACAAGCCATTGGAAGATTAGGAACTTGCTTTTCCATCATAAGGACAAGAAATATATATACTGAATTGTGGGGAATTGTTGTATTGGTTACAATGGTACCAATCCCTGTGTTTCTCTCATCTTTGCACCGTTTCAATTTTACCTTTCTTTTCCTATGTGGCTTAAAATATTAAAGTACAGAGGTACAGTACCCATGTTAATAACACATCACAGCATTAACATTTGAGCATTTATTAAGCTATTTAGCAAAAGATCACTGCGCCCTAACAAAGCCACAATATTTACAATTAGCTATGGAGTATCATGAATAGATTTCACACTGATAAGCACAGCCTGAAAGCCTAGAGATGTTCTTTGTCTTAATCATTAGTTCAAATACAATCATACATAATAAAACACCTATTCCAGTCTCAACGTGATTTATCCCACCTCCCACCTCCATAATTACTCATCAAAAACTCACTGTCTTCTATTACCACCTCAGACAACACCTCAAACACTTCATCTCTCCCCAGTCTTGCTATATTTATTATCTGACTTACACATCACTTCTTTCTATCTAGCCCCATGGTCATACAGTTCTAGATGATCTGTTCATACTGCTCCATTTCAATGGCCTGAAAAAAAAAATGAAGCATTTCATAGAATCATAGAATGCCCAAGGTTGGAAGGGACCTCAGAGGTCATCGAGTCCAATCCCCCTGCTCATGCAGGGTCACCTAGAGCACGTGGCACAGGGCTGCATCCAAGCAGGTTTTAAAGATCTCCAAAGAAGGAGACTCCACAACCTCT
>NW_020456088.1:1706945-1778167 GCF_003342845.1 Nothoprocta perdicaria
GCTCCATCACTTTCCCGGGGATGGAGGTGAGGCTCACCGGCCTGTAGTTGCCCGGGTCCTCCTTCTTGCCTTTTTTGAAGACTGGAGTGATGCTGGCTTTCTTCCAGTCCTCCGGCACCTCCCCCATTCTCCAGGACCTTCCAAAGATGATGGCGAGCGGCTCAGCTAGGACATCTGCCAGTTCCCGCAACACTCTGGGGTGCATCCCATCAGGGCCCATGGATTTGTGGGTGTCGAGGCTCCCTAGATGCTCTCTGACCCACTCTTCCTCTACCCAGGGCAAGCCTTCCTCTCTCTGGCTCTCTTCATGTGTCCCTAGGGCCTGGGGTTCTAGAGGGCTGCCCCCGACAAACACCGAAGCAAAGGTGGAGTTCAGCAGCTCTGCTTTGTCCGTGTTTTTCGTAACCAGGGCACCCATCATATTCACTAGTGGACCCACGTTCTCCCTGACCTTCCTTTTGTTATTGATATATTTGAAGAAGTTTTTCTTGTTACTCTTAACATCCCGTGCCAGATTTAATTCCAACTGTGCCTTAGCTTTCCTTGTTGCATCCCTGCATTCCCTGACAACATTCCTGTATTTATCCCAAGGGGCCTGTCCTTTCTTCCACATTCTATATATTGCTGTTTTCTGCTGGAGTTTTGTCAGGAGCTCTCTGCTCATCCACGCAGGTCCCTGCCCCCTCTGCCTGACTTCTTACGCATAGGGATGCACTGTTGCTGGGCATGGAGGAAATGCCGCTTGAAAACTAACCAGCTCTCCTGGGCCCCTCTTCCTTCTAGAGCCCTAGCCCATGGGATCTTTCCCAGCAGGTCTCTGAAGAGGCTAAAGTTGGCCCTCCTGAAGTCCAGCGTGGCAAGGCTACTTACTGCCCTGCCTCCTCCTCGTTGTATCCTGAACTCCACCAGCTCGTGGTCACTGCAGCCAAGGTTACCCCCCACCTTCACATCTCCAACAAGGCCCTCTCTGTTTGTTAGTACGAGGTCCAGCAGCCCACCTCTCCTCGTCGGCTCCTCCACAACCTGCGTCAAAAAGTTGTCATCGACGCACTGCAGAAACCTCCAGGACCGCTTGTGCCTCGCTGTGCTGTCTCTCCAGCTGATGTCAGGGAAGTTAAAGTCCCCCATGAGAACCAGGGCCTGTGACCATGAGGCAACCTCCAGCTGCCTGTAGAAGGCCTCATCAGCCGCCTCCTCCTGGTCAGGTGGCCTGTAGCAGACACCCACCACAGTGTCTCCCACGTTGGCCTGCCCTTTAACCCTTACCCACAAGCTCTCCACCCTCTCATCATCCACTCCCAGGTTGAGCTCCATGCATTCCAGTTGCTCTCTCACATACAGAGCAACTCCACCACCTCGCCTTCCCAGCTTGTCCTTCCTAAAGAGCACATAGCCCTCCATGACAGCGCTCCAGTCGTTAGAGCTATCCCACCATGTTTCTGTGATTCCTAAGAGGTCGTGGTGCTGGGACCGCACACAGATCTCCAGTTCGTCYTGCTTATTCCCCATGCTTCGTGCATTGGTGTATAAGCATTTCAGGCAGGTAATCGAGGCTGAACTTTTCCCAGGAGGCATGAGAGAGGATCCTCTATAATCATGCCCTAAGACACAGCTGATAGTGAGGTGAAGGAGATAGGTATGCCTATGAGGTCTTAAGACACAGCTGATAATGAGGTGAAGGAGATAGGTATGCCTATGAATATATGTTTACACATATGCATATTTTATATATATTTTTATATATGCATATACAAATATGTAGTTTTATCTATGTACATATCTATATGTCTCACACCATTTACGCCCATTCATTTGAATAGCACTCTATATCTAGGACTTCTAGACCTTAGGCTGGCTAACGATCTGGTGCTGGCTCCTGCTCTACCAGCTCTGAGCAGTCAGATTAACTTGGTTGCCTAGGTGAGAGTTTTTTTGGGCTGCCTCATCTGACTAAGAGGTAGAAAATGAAACAGCTCCTCCAGAAGGAACTTAAAAGGTTCCTTCTCCAAATCACTTCTATTGCACTGCTGGATGTAATTGTAAGCTGTAAAGATTGTGCACCTAGGGGAGCTAGGACCCCTAAGACCTGGACTTAAAGTTAACACATTTATGCACATTTCTAAACACAGAACCTGAAGCAACAATATCAACCATCTTGGTCTAAATAAAAATGGAAATTCACATGTTATATTCAACTTGTTGTAAGTTGAGCTATAAAAATGGCAGTTAACTCCCTCCCAACCCAGTAAACAACAGATAATCCCTTAATATTCTGCTTTTATTTCAACATCTTTGACAAGACTGTCTAATAAAAAAATCACAGATTTTTCATTTCACTTTACAAGGTTCTGATTTTGAGAAAAAGAATAAAGAGCACTGTTTGAAAACAAGACTCAGAGTTTCTTAAGCAGGGTACTTAAAAATCAATAGTTTAAAAAATAAAATACCATTTTTGAAATTAACATTTCAAAATGATTTTGTAAATTTGTAATATTTTAAAAGTTCTTTTTCTCAAGTGTTCAGCATTCACACCGCATCTTACTTTACAAGAGAACACACTATTAAACTCAGATCTCTACATACTGACTAGTCAATAATCCATTTTACTAATGGCATACATAAATTACATTCTACAATCATCAGCCATACAAATCAACTACATTTGATAGCAGAACCATTGGTACATCTTTTTCTCTCTCTAAATTTCAGACCTGTGATAGGTCTGACATCATATACCTTTCAATCTGCTCTGACTCACACATTCATAAAGCTTCACTACATCAGGTGCATCTTTAATTTAGACACCACAACCTTTTCCTAAGATGGGCTTTCAAGAAAGAAGCTATTTGCAGCTTCTTTCCTAGAAATCTTTATAAATATTGGAACTATGCTTGCACTTTTTCAGTCACTCAGTATTTCTAAACTATTACAGAGTTCTCAAAAGTAGCTTAAAAATTTGGTCAAATACTGATGTGAATGTAAACTATCACTATTTTGTACTTTTTTTTTTTAATCACAGAGAACCAGTTGTTTAAATTAATGGAAAGAAATGAAAAAAAAAAATCCTGTTTACCCTGGAATAGACTTGCCCATGGAAATGCAGATTTTTAACCTGCATCTCTGCTGTGAAATGAGAAGACACTAAGCAGATATTCCACCTTACCACAACAGCTGTGGCCAGCTGCTAAACTGAGAAACCAAAGGCACCTACAGTAGTTCAAATGAAGCTGCTGTCACCAAATTCAGCTATGCATTCGGCAATGCAGAGAAACCCCCTTCTCGACAGTCAGGCCAGGCCTATTCAGTATCACTGTTGTTTACTGTATAAATGACTTAAAAACTAATGAACTTTAATGGAAGAGATGTCTCAGTCTAGTTTTTCCCATTGAATTCCAGATACATGGCTTCTGTCTCTTGCTTAGCCAAGTTGCCGGGCATTTCCTGCAGCTGCAGGAGTCATTAAAACAACCAAAGGAGAAGCAATGAATAAAATAGGTAGGAAATATTTAGTTTGTATGAGACTTAGATCTTTCTTTGGAAGCCCTACAGAAGGAAAGAACATCAGAGTAAGTGAGCCGGTCCAGGGGCATCTGACGTGCAAAGAAGCACAATATCGTAACATGAAATACATAGCAGGTCCTACATGGGTCCCGGACTTTACTAGACTTGACTTTACACGACAGAGTTTAGACTTTACTCGAAACTCTGAGAAGACTTTCGAGTTTTCCACAGACTTGACTTTACTCAAAACTCTGGGAAGCTGAGAAAAAAATGTATAATCTAGAGACAGCAAGGAGGTGCAACATCAGAGGTGGGATTAATTTTCTCCCTACATTTCAGTATCTATCAGGAGACTGTGGGTAATGGTATGAGTCCAAAGACCATGAATGATGAGTCTGGATCAGGAAAGCAGAACCTTATCTACATCTCAAGTATTGTCCCAGCACCATGCACAGCAGATGCAAAATAGGTCTCTGGTGGGGGCAGAAGAAGGAGGGAGTCCTGCTATCTACCACTGCTCTAAACAAAGAGTAGGGTTCACAGTTATGTGTGCAGGACTTGGAGAGCTCTCTTAGGCACTTCTGTCAAGTACAAGTTGATTAGGACCTGAACAGAATGGGCATTTTCTTATGGGAAAAGTTTGAAGAGCTACAAAATGGCACTTATGCCATTGGCAGTGGTAGAACAGGAGAGCACATGCAAGTCCTGAACAGGCAGCTAAAGGGAGGAATTCCTATATCACAGAATATAATAGCGGGTATTTCCTCAAAAGTCAATCAAAAAAATCAGGTGTTACTGTATGATTTTCAGTCATCCTGATGACCCCAAAAAAAAGATTTATAAATAGACCTATTTTTCCTCTTCTATAAAATCAAGACAAGGGGGTTGGGAAGGCAGATGAGAAAAGTTTCCTTGCCTGAAGAGCTAAGATAAAGTAAGGAGATAGGTTACAGTTTAGTCCAGATACCATGTCACATCGGAATAGAAAACCAGAGCTGGAACACAACCCAAGCCTTCTACAGAAGTAAATCATTTCCTGTGCCTGTGGCACGCAGTTATCTAAAGCCAGAAAAAAAGACTCAGAAAAACTGAAGACTGAGTTCTTATCTTCCTTTGCACATCATGACTAAGTCTCTCAGCTATTTCCTTTGCCACAACAGACAATTCCTTACTACAGTGCCCTTTTAAGGGCTTCCACTAGTTTTGTTATTTCATTCATGCAAAAGAAGGTTCAAAGTCACAAGAGGAAGAAGATTCATCTTAGAGGCTCTGCCCTTGTCTTTTGAAACATTAAACTCTCTCTGAGAGAATACAGAACAAGGTTTTGCTCTTCAGGAAGGACAAAAATAGTATACATTCCCTTTGATTCTCTATTTTGATGTCCTGATAAACAGCATCAGCTTCTTTTATTTTGAATCCTCTTTTTTAATATTATTCTTATAATGTTACGGTAATACTTCAAGTTTTCTCTTTTTGGCTTTTTACTATTACTATTACTATTCCTGCTCCAAACTAAGTTACTCAGCCACATTGTTTCTGAAGTCTCTAAGGAACTTTTACAATTGCCTACGTTCCCTTTGAGGGAACGCCACAATCTCAACATGTTGGCCAATTTTCTTCTCTAGTTCTTCTCCAAAATAAACACTGACACTATTCTGTTTCTTAATATATTCATCTTTTTATCTAATTTGGTCTGTCTACACTTTAATTTAACTGCATTCATTGCTTAATTCTCTCCAGCACTTGAAATCTGAGTTGTTGTTAAATTGTGATCGGTACTTCTGTGTTAGTCACTTCATTTCACCATAATACTTATGCAAAATAAAATGTAAAGCACTATCCTATCTAGTTACAAAATGAACCAGCCCCTCCATTTCTGCATTGTGTAAATGAAACAGTCAGCACTATCTGAAAATCCTACTCCACACTGCTCTTCCTAGCCTGATAGCTTGGTCACCTTCTCCAGCTTTTCTAGGACCACTTCATTATTCTTATTCAGATATCAGTACATTTTTCCTCTAAATCTACTTTTCTTCTGATTCTTCAGTGGCTTCTGTACTGACGCAGTACTTGAATTACTTAAATCATTCCTGTTCATCCCCTGTAACTAACTTCTATATGCCATAATACATAATTTCTTTATTTTCAGCTATTATGAAAACAATGCCCGATAATATTATTACGTGCTATTAATGCCACATGGTCAAACCTTAATTGATTTTAATCCATTATCTCACCAAATTGACAATCCTTGTACTAGACAAATCTCTTTGAGTGATAAGAAGTGTACTTCCATGATCATAGTAATCATTCCTGGATTTACCAGACAGGTTGACAGGAGTGGTTCCCACTTCCAAAGTCAAGCCCAGCTTGACCAGCACAAATGAACTTGCTCATGTGATGCTAGAGCAGCTGTACCATTCCTCCCAAATAAAGCAATGCTGAAGTTGTCCTTGACACTAACGATATCCTTATAGAGCCTACCCAGTGGTACATTTCTCTGCTTCTGTTCCCAGAGAGCCAACTATCTTCACAGCTCCATTTCTTCCCTTTCACTTTACCTCAGGGCTTTACACATCCAGCTATCGCTACTGAATCTTTTGATGTCTCTCTGAGAGAGGGAGAGAAGAACCTCAAACAGCTGCCAGTTATCTGTGGGTGGAAGAACCACAGAGTGCTTTAATCCACCACAGGTGCAGAGATATCTTTGCTAGCTCCACGGACACTCATCTTGAAACTGGAACATGGGTGGAAAAAAATTGTCAGCTGGTGCATTGCAGGCCAGCAGAGTCTAGCATGGTTTGTTAACTCTAGCATGGAGCACTTAACTCTTTTCCCTTTTAGCTAGCAAGAATCTCAAATATAGGTGCAAGGGGAAGACTTGTGGTTAGACGGGAAGCTAGGAGATCAAAGTTGGGCCTGAGGATGACTCTTATTCAGCCAGAGCTTCATGAACTGCCATTTCTTAACCCTGTATCAATCACACCGCAAGCTCTGCATCAGAAGACATCAATATAGAACTTATTCTAAGTGAAATGCCTCTAATGTCACTCTTTCCAACACTGCCTTGGACTATGGAGAAACTAAGCAGAAAGGCCAGAAATCTAAAGTGAGGAACTGTTGGATTGCCCTTTGCCAATCCCTGTAGACCAGATGAGGTGTATAAAACAGAGGTTGGAGGCAACCTTGTGCCAGGAGCTCATGAGAGTCCTGGTTTAAGTCAGACAGCTGCCATGAGTCAAGCTAAGAGGTTTTGTAATGCAGACCGTCACAGATAAAAGCATGAGGATGCAGAATTTATACTATAGGAGTATATACACCTCATGACTCATTGTAACTTCTCTCAAAACAAATTTCAGGTTCATGATTTGACTAGGTGGATACTTCCTTCCCAAAGTAAATGAAATACCAAAATCCATCACTGATCACAAGTTCCAGCAAGGTACATCAGTTTGGCTGCTGCTTTCTCTCCAGACCATCATTAAATTGTTTAGAATTTGTGCCAATGTCCGCTGCAGTTGATGGGAATCTCCTGGTGACTCAGAGGGCTTTGGAGTAGTCCCCAGATGATAGCTGGGCTACTTGTTTTCATTCTGAAGTTTATTTACAGGAAAGTCTTTTTGTTTAAATGTTAATAAATGAGTTTAGAGAACCTATTTGATTGTAATTCAAAGTACAGCAGACTTCAGAGTATTAAAAATTGCTTTGGCCTAGAAAACAAGTCTTTTGATAATAAACATCAGAGCACCAAATATTGCAGGATGGCCCAATCCAGATAATGAGTTAAGGCCCTAATAGCATGAAAAAAATGCTCTTGGGTTTTTTCAAATTAATAAATACCAAATTGCTCTGACTTATTTTTTAAGACTACTCAGATTTAAAAGCTTTGCTAGAAAATGTAAGAACTACATACTGACATATAAAACAGCAAGCAAAACAGACCCATACATAAAAGTGAAATTTTCACATGGTTTCACATGATTTCACATGATCACCTGATTTCAGAAAAGAGACATGTCATGAAACACCCTAAAACTGAAAAAAAAAAAAAAAAAAAAAAAAAACCATGCATATTGGAAAACGCCATTCAGGCTCTTTTGAAACCACATGAACATTATGAAGAAAGCAGTGCTAAGGGAGTCGTCATATACTACCTGCAGTATACTGGTTTATACAGAGATTTTGAGCAAAGTAATACAGAAAAAAGAAGAGACCAAGGCCAACCAAAATCAAAACAAAACAGAACACTAATAAAAAAAATAGAGTAAATAAAAGAGTTTACCTGGATCACTAAGAAAGTCATCTGAGTTGTTCCATGTTCTACCATCCAAATACAATGTGCCATTGGTAGAGTTAAATTGGGTGTAGTCCCTGACACATTTGTGTCGCAAGTTGCCCATAAAGAGCTGGAGGCCTATGAGGGCAAAGACACTCAAGCAGAAAACGGTCAGGATCATCACATCAGCAAGTTTCTTAACAGACTGGATAAGTGCACCTACAATGGTCTTCAGTCCTAGGGAAATAAAAGCCAAGAGTTTACAGACTTAAAGGCTGAAACAAGATTTCAGTTTGCTACTTTTCATGAGAAACATCTGCATGGAAGGTAACACCAGAAAGGCTTCTAATACATTTGTTATTCAACAACAGAAACAAGAGACAAGTGGCTCCTGTGAACATTTAATTTGGCCTAATTTTGTTTAGACAAAACTTTTGCTATTCCTTTTAAATATAAACTTCTTTAAAAATGGAAGGAAAGAATCGGATGGAGTAACAGTGAGAAACAAAATTAATTGTGACTAAGGTAAATACAAAAAATCTTTTCATGCAGCTATAGTAAATATACCTGCAAAAACTAAATCCCATTGGCATTTGAAAAGGTGAATTACTTTTAAATCACTCAAGTGATTCAGATAGCTTTATCCCTCACATAAACAGAGGAAAAGGAATGGAAGTGTTATTTATCGTCTGATTATTTTATATGCTTTAGCACCAAATCTTGCTCACTGTCCTTGTGCAACTAAAACCACTGCCTTCTCTTCATTTGCTTAGAGCAACAGGAATTTGGGCTTAAAAATAATCCAAATAATAGTCCAATAAATCCAGCAGAAACTATTTGAGTAAAAGAACCTGAGGATGCAGCAGTACCTGGGCAAGGCAAATTGGTCTATAATATGCTGCCAATGCAAATAAATCATCATTTTATAGAAAAGAACGTTTAGGTCACAGAAATTAGGCCCTTCTGTGTAATTCCACTAGTATTTTACCCCATAATGCTAACTTCAGTTTATTATCCATTAAATATATAGATATAAATGATTCTGTTTTCTCAAAAGATACTGCTTCCTTTTGAAACATTCGTAGAGATCAGCATAATTTGATCTGACTGAACACTATGTGAATATGACAAAAACTGCTCTTTTCCAAAAGCAGCCCCTTCTCCACTTGCATGCTGTAGTAGGAGATTAGTATCAATTGCACATTGGTAGCAATTTTGCTGTTTCTTTTTTATTTTTATTTAATTAATACCCAATAAGTAGTAATCAGTGCTTCTGATAATCAGTGTCACCAATATGGCAGCAAAAAGAGAAACTGAATTAAACTAAAAAAAAAAAAAATACAAAGAGAAAACTTTCCTGCGTAATACTCAGAAGCATGTTGATCTGCTCACTGAATACATTCGTATACATTAGATCTTAGTTCCCTGGAATTTGAGTCCAAGATTTTGACATCCACAAAGGCTGTGGGAGTGCTGTATAATTTAAAGCAATATAAAATTGTATTTTAGGTGCTATGGGAAGGTAAAATATGTTTTTGCTCTTACTTAAAAATCTGCTGATAGAGGTAAAGGAAATCATAGTTTCTTCAAAGAGGATGGGCTCTAGAATGGCTCTAGATCCAGTGGTCCCATAGCCCAGCAGTCTAAAATGCCCAGAGCATTGTTTTTAGGTTAACCTATAGATATTGTTAATGGTTATAGGGTGGCCATTCAACCAGTTGGTACTGAACATGGCATCTCAAAAGTTGGCTCCTTATTTTGATGCCTAAAAGGGAGCACAACTCTTCTGATAATCTGGTTTTGGATGGACTTTATATCTGAAGTAAAACTAATTTTAGTTGCAGCCCAGCTCTGAATGACTTCCTTGGGTCTCTCTCAAATCCAGTAAGAAGACCTTTAGGACAGCTTGATCTGAAAGTAATAAAAAATGGTGCAGGAAAGAAAATCTTATCACTTATAAATTCAGTGGGATTTTTTACTTCTTTAATATCCTGAAATGCTTTCTATGAAATCATCTTTAGCTGTCCTTTGAACATATACACGTTTCTTCATTGAAGCTGGTGCACCTTGGAAAGTCTGACTGCAAAATTAATCTTTTAAGGGAAAACAGCCAAACTACAGTTTCTTTGACTTCAGTAACCTCTGCAAACCCCCTGAAGAACATTGCCCTCTCCCCCTTCCTTTTTGTAATATAAATATGAGACTCTGTTTCACTTAAGTACACTAGGACAGATCACAGATACTCTGGCAGATACTCTGTATATAACAAAAATCAAATCACATTGTAGATTCTTCTTCCCTCTGTAAGATACATTTAAAATTAATCTTTCAAATTCCTACTCACATGAGAAGGATAATAAGAATCCTAATATGAATGAGGATAATATTAGGAAGTAGGACCTGCAAAATCCTAGGAACATGCAAAGGCCATCTGTTTTCACATTTAGTTCCAAATACACCTAATTTCAAGGTCATTTCATGAAACTTTTATTTCTTCTGTTTACTTAACTGGAATTTCAAATAGAATAGTAATGCAATATTATTATATTACAAGTTCATTCCCTGCAGATATCAAATATATTTATTTTTATGAGAGAGCTTTCTGCTTTGCTTTACATGTAAATATATATACATATTTTTTTGTGTGTATTTTCTATATACATATAATGTATGTACACATACGCACATGTACATACAGAGACAGAGAGAGCTCTGAATGGTTTAGAAAAATACTCAGCAATACAACTGCTGTAATTAAAGATCACTTAAAAATAACTCTTACTCTGTCTTCCGGAGCTTTGTTGCATCTTTCCAGGGATATCATTTTGGGAGTGGTACGCTTACAGACTAAATGTATTTTTTCTCACACTTTAAAAAGAGAATGCACTGAGAAAGTTAAAGTGATATCCATGGAGCCGCTTAGCACAATTCATTGCCAAGTAATATGCTTAAATCACCATTAATTTAAAATTTCTGGACTTGGCAATTGACAGAGCTACGGGGAAATAAGGACCTCTTGCAAATGCTCTGCATTTCTCTGAATCAATCTCTATGTTTTGTAAAAGCAATGCTAGATGTATTCAAATTTAGTGCAATGTTAAATCTTCTGCATAAATAATCCTCCTCTGAAATAATGCCAATGAAAGCACTGCAATATAGCTTAATAGACAGTACTATTTATGGGGCATTAAAGGTATTTACTTAATTCTTGCAAGTCAAACATCAAACCAGGCAGCATGCAGCAAAAAATGAGGAGCTGATCCAAAGCTGAGTGAAATCAACACCCATTAATGACAATGGGTCTGTAGATTACTCCTTATGGAGTAATCAATAGTCTTTTCCTAAATCGCTGAATTCTTTCTGCACTTCTAGGCCAAATCCTGCTTGCCTGACATGAGCAATACCAGATCATCTAAAATCGGCGGAATGAAGGCTATATAATTAGCCTGACAGCTGCAGAAAACAAGAAGGATTTGGTCCTAACGTTCCTGTTAATACTGGTAGAGGTTAACAGCTTTGAACATCAGAGGTTAATCAAATAAACCGTTTTCATATGCAAATCTGAAAGCATAGAAAATGCAAGCAACACCAAACAATGAGAAATGGCAAGATCCCACATCATCACCCATTCCTCCTATGAGATGTAAGAATATGTTAGCACAATTCAATATGGCATCCATACCAGATGTTGGCAATCACCTACAAGAACACCAGACACTGTCATGCACAATCTGGAAAAGAGCAAGGAGAGAAAGCAAAAGCAAAAACAGAGACTGTGACTTGCACCATGATTCTCTCAACTTAATCTGGTCCTTCTGAAAGTGTGCATGTCTTGTATAATTGTCTGTGGGAATCACACGAATGGAGAAGAGTATTCGCTCTTGATGAAAGCATTTTGGGTCTCACATGTGCAGCTAAAAGTTTAATATCGTGTTGGCAAACCTGAAGGATTCTCAGCATTTCTGTAAATCTTTCCATGAAAATGTGATTGTCAGTCTGGCCTCAAAGGAAGCCAACAACATGTCAGGTACGTCTCACCTTTGATCTAGGTACTTTTTGAGGAGGCGATTTGTGCACCATGAGGATGAAATTTGTCTTTCTGCAGGGGAACTTCAGTGAGATTTGAGCAGTGCACAGGGGTCAGTCTCCTCCACACAGCCTTAATTCTTGGGCTCCAAGCTCTGTTCTGGCTATCAGTAAAGTACTGGATAACATTCACAGTGCTATTTATAGCTTTTAGACTCACACTGGCTTAAATGGGAGCTGGATCAGGCCCCAAAGTGCCTTGGCCCAATTTTCTGTGAGGTCACCTTTTGCCTGTATCCTGTCATTTTCTGTGAGATGTTTGTGACGTGCATGTTGCTCTAGAAAGAACGACAGATATTGTCTGCATAAGGGCACTTCACACACTTTACAGTATTCTGATGATCTTCATGGTCTGCATTTTGGTGGAGGGGTTGCCTCCGGTCTTTAAATTACCTAAATTATTAGTTATCACACACAAAAAAAAAAAAAAAAGGCAAAACAAAAAATTTCCATGTAGATAAACTATAATGCTTGACCCTCTGTGGGAAAAATTCTTACTAACTTCACTAGAGTATTGGGTAAGTGGTTAATGAGAAACGAATGAGTGATTTTACGGGGTTTTACGGGGTTTTCCTACAGCTGACAGAGAATGCTGTGGTTCCCATCTAGATTAATAAAGCCTGAATCTGGTTGCCATGGCAATAGGCAAGATGCTAATTAATAAATAAAATCACTGGCAGTTAAGAGCTTATTCTTGTGCACAGAAAATGTTACCTACTTCTAAGCACCTGAACATGAAGGACATACAAAGAAATTAAAACCACTTTTCTTTTAATGAGTCTGGAGGAGCATCCTGTTGTGCCAGATAAATACCCAGATACAGTATTCAGCATGTTATACCTGATATCCTGAAGGGTTGGGAAGGATAGACGGGCTGTTTAGTGCAGATAAGAGAAAAACTGAGGGGCTACATGATGGTCTTCAGGCACATTAAAGGCCATCATGGGTTACTGCCCTGACATCCTGCATGGTGGATGTAGGATGAAAAATAAGTATGATGTTGCATCTAGGGAGAGCCAAACAGCATAGCAGGGTCTAGGACTAGGTAGGAGGATAGGACTCAGAGATAGGACCCACAGATGAGCAGTCCATGGCCTCAGGAAATGCTGGCAGCCGAATTTCTGACCAGGAAACACATGGCTTTCAGGAAAATACTAAAATTTGGACTGTTTTTTGACTTTGAATCCCTCCTCCTCAGGCAGGGGTTGTGTTGGCGAAAATAAGGAAATATTGGAGCAGGCTTCTTAGGAAGATATCCTTTAAGGATTCCTAGGAGAAGTTAGGCAATAAATTGCAGGTCAGGTTTGAGTTATACCCAATACCAACTTGGGCCATGGGTGGTCTTTTTAAGTCCTGTGTCCCCTAAATGTCCCTGGACCAACTTATGCACTGAAAGCCAGGCATGAAGAGTAGGTGAGATTTTTAAAAGCATTAATTGCAAGCTTTACTGACTCCCTCTGGAGTCAATAGTGAAACTCATTGATTTCAAGTGAAGCAGAAAGCCTTTGAAAACTGGCCTCTAAGTGCTTTGCTGGACCAAAGCCTTACACCACTGAGGACTTGGCCCATTACTTTCGGTAAGCAATTTCACTGAGCATGCTGAGGCCAAGTATGTTTGTGCAAACATAACTACCTGATTGAAAAGTGTGATCAATTTTATAGAGGAAAAACTTAGATATTTGCCAAAGAGAAAATACATTTCAGTGTTCTGCCTCTAAGATACAACAGAGGAATTAATAAAAACTCTCTTCCCCTCACTCTAGCTGTTCAACACAAAAAATTCAGCAAAGATATTAGTGTTCATCATCTTCATGCTTCTAAGTGGAATCTTCATGCTTCTATTGTGGAATAATATTTTATCCAAGAATAAGTCCATGTTATCATTATAAATTTGGCCTGAGCTCCGAATAGACACAGTATCATGCCCAATACCTTCTTTAAAATATATGCCTAACTGAAAAATGAACCAAGCTCTCTGAAATTTTCTGCTAACATGTTTTACATGCAGCTATACTATCCTTAGTGATTTGTATCTCTCTACATCTGTAATTTAAGAATACGCAAGACACAGGTAATCTTGACAAAAGAAATCTAAGAATCAGAATTTCTATTAGCATATCTTCCTGCACTTATGTCAGCAAGTAATTTAGTTAGTAGTACCTAAAAATGCAGTTATCAGAAAACTAATCACAGGAAAAAAAAAGAGAATGTGAATTATAATATATCACACTAATAAATAATACACTTCCCTTTATTGCCCTTTATTGTTTTTTCTTTTTTCTTTTTCTTTTCTTTTTCTTTTTCTTTTTCTTTTTCTTTTTCTTTTTCTTTTTCTTTTTCTTTTTCTTTTTCTTTTTCTTTTTCTTTTTCTTTTTCTTTTTCTTTTTCTTTTTCTTTTTCTTTTTCTTTTTCTTTTTCTTTTTCTTTTTCTTTTTCTTTTTCTTTTTCTTTTTGTAACTAACAAGTGGAACATGTAGGTGTTAGCATCACTGAAAGGTTTGAATTTATTTTAAATAAAATTTTTCAGGATCTCTACGCTCCCTTTTTCCCTACAAAACAGCTACAGTTTAGTGATGTAAAATATGTTTCAGCTCCAACTATGATAGGGAACATCAGAAAATGAATATATATAACTCAGCAAAATTGACAGGCCTTTCTTTAAAGAGACTCAAGATTGAGACAAGATGGAAAGTGAAAGGTGTCCCCTGGAGACGGCTGTCCCTGCAAGTTAGTCTTCAAATCACTAGCAAAGGAAGCCAAGAAATTCTTTTTTTTTTTTTTTTTGACTTCTGTATAGCTGCTGCTATCTCACATGATCTGTAAATCCACGCTCAACTTGCTGCCCATCTAAGGCTTTCCCAAGCAGAAAGCTTCACTGTGGAAATCCAGTTATCCAAAATTTAATAAAATCTCTCTTGCTAACTGATATATATATTTTTCTTCTGATTTCCAGAAATACTAGACGTAATGACTGATCATTTTAAAATATTCCTTCAGAGATATATTTTCTGCACTTGCACTGAAAAGTACCTTGCTCTCTGAGTCATTTCACTCGTTTCTGTTACTCTGCTGTTGAAACTAGAGAGTAAATATCTATAAAGATATTTATAAAGATATTTTCCTCACTTTTAACAAGCCATTCCATAATTCCCATTTCCAGCTTACAATATAATGAGCGTTGGTGATTAGTTCTAATACACATCCCTAAAAGTTTTGGCATTTGTTTAGATTTATGTTGTAGAGCAGATGTTCCTACTTTGATAGAAGGCAAAAAATTCTAACCTTATATAGATGTGCGTGTGAGATTCAGAGCAGTTTTCTCAATGTTTAAAATATTTTTCACATGTGATTGCCAACATCTGTTCAGGATTATCATTGATAAGATCTACCATGCACGTTTTTTTTGCTATCTTCTCTACCTTGCCATGCATGTTGGAGATGTTAAACACTGAGGCTGAGACCTGTCTATAGATAACACTTGTCAAATATATACATTAATAGTTGGTCCTAAGTGGACTCTTCTCTGCATAACTTAGTAAGTAGGAAACATTATTTATTAGTTTATGAAACAGAAATAAATCAGATCAAAATATATGAGAAAAAAATGTTAACAGGTCTGTAGAAAAAAACATTGTTTTTGTTGGCTGTAAAAATTTGTAAAAATAAGTTGTGAAATGTTGAATCCAGTAAAATCAATAACGAAACTTCTCCTGATCTCTTCAGAGTCAGAAATTAAATAATCTTTCTATCTCATGCAAGAGGGTAATCATCAGACCAATTAGGCTACCTATGCTCTCAGTCTTGAGCAGGTATCAGCTCACAGCACAGATTTAGATTCTTCTATCAATGTGCTCTGAAACTCTGAAACATTTTGAGGCCAATTAGCCTTCCATTTTTAAAATCAATATCCACATATTTTATTAGAATTTCATTACCATTTTCATAAGGTCCATGCATGAGTACTTTATGCATGTGATTCATGATCCACTGTACACAAGCATTTACACAGCAGAATTTATTTTATTGGGATTTGTAAATCCGGGAGCACTCTCTTTCACCCACAGAAAAAAAGTACTGGAAAACATATGAAAAATGTATTCTATTGACAGGTCACATTCCCTACATTTCTCCATTTCCTGATGAGTTATCTATAGTTAAGTCATTTGGATTTATTGTGTTTACTACTGGAAATGGCATGTAGGCTTTATCTGCAGCCGGAGTGTTTAACCTGATTTTCACCTGAAATGACTGAGATTGTTTTCAGCGCCCGTAGTACTCTGAACGTTCGTAAGGCTGAGACATTGCCCAGGTCCACAAATTCAGTTATGTATCTGTAACAAGGGAAAGTCACACACAGACAATGACAAAACACCAGCAAAAACAACAGTCAAGGGGACAAAGAGAGACAGAGAAAGAATCACTTGTAGCTGAGAGCCAATACATAAGGATCAGGGCTTCTTACCTGGGATTACTGAAATAGTTTTTAAAGCTCTCAATACCCTGAAAGTCCGAAGAGGTGAAACACTGCCTACATTCACAAATTCTCCTACATACCTGTAGAATTAAGTCACAGTTATTTGGAATTATTCAATAGAGTATGAGACGTGTCTGAATGAAGAATGTATTCATACATTGCAGGAGTGAATGCATCTGAATGAAAGGTGCATCCACTTTTCAAGCTGTTCATTGATGCCATTTATCCATAGGCTTTTCATAGTACATGTTATTTCAAAAGTTTCTTGAACTATTCAACTTGTCTAATAGGCATCAATTCTTTAAAATGGCCATGTGAACTTTGTTATTATGCTGCTCGGCAATAAATACTAGAAATATTTTTACTATCATGTAGTTTTACAAAAATTCTTCACATCATTGGAAACATTGAGTTATTTTGATTCTTTTAAAAAATAAAAATTTCAAATTCCAAATTAATTTTGTAATAACAGCTTCTACAAACCACACACAGGAATACAGGGAGATATCAGTTCAAATACTTCTACTGGGCGATTTCATGTACAATGCTGCACTGTGTGGAATAGCAGACCTTGGTTTCAAGAGACACTTCAAATTTGATTTTGTTTCGTACATCAAGTCCATGCCCTCTGGTTGCTTTTGAATGAATATAATTGCAGTCCTACTACGGGCTGTTTATGATTAAAATACTAATCACAGCTCTTCACGACCTTGGCCATTTGTCATCACAGAGACCTGTGCATCATCGGAGCAAAACATGCCCAGATCAGTTACGGAACAAGTCTGCTTTTGGCATTACTTTCCAAAATATTTCCTTCAAGACATCATAGGGTAAACACCATAGTCAACACTAAATATATCCTTTGGACAAAACAAGTCTTGGACTCTTTCATATTACTATTAAATTTACATATTCTTCTACAAACAGAGGCATTTGTTTTGTTAAGGACAAAACTCACCTGGTTATTTTACAAAGCCTGCTTAAGGCAAAGGCCTCTAGGGGAGTTAAAAAACATCATCTTGATATCTGTTAATCCAGACTATGGTCTGGAATAGCACTATTGCTTTTCCTCTTCATAGTCCCATAAGGGAATCTGGACAAAAAGTTTGGGCTATTTTCTAATTCCTCCCTGGGTTCACACAGCTGTTCTCTCCCAAATTGTTCTGCAGTATGCAAGAATGACCAAAATAATTTTGGGAGAAGCAACAGCATGTTAATGTGATTTTGCTGACTAGAGACTTGTAAAAACATGTTATTAATATGTAAATAAGCATGTGAAATATGCATCTGCTATTCCTGTTTGTTCACGATAGCCCACTAAGATTTATTTCTGTCACTCTCAGACGAAACTGCAGGAGCTCAATTCCTCTCTATCAGGGAGTGAGAAGAAAACTGAATTCTACAAGTTGTGTTAGCCAGGAAAATGCTTATTGTATTCAACAGTTCTCGGCATCTGTTTCCTTTTGCAACCCAGAGTTATAGCTATTTCTCCCTTGCCTGTTTAGAAAGGGTTGAAAATGGTGTTTGAAATGGGGACAGTTTCACAGCTTTCCCTGGTGCCACCCATGACCACACAGAGGGTCACAAGCCATGGCTGAGAAATAGTGTGTTAGCAATGTATAGAAGAAGACCCCTGGAAATAGTGCTTATTCTCTCATGAGCTATTAAAATTTACTCCCTGGCTGTCACCCATACAGTCTATGTCATTTCTGATCAAAAACAAGTGATGGTCATTCCACTATAAAACCTACCAAAAAGCAAAAGAATCAGATTTTCTTGTGGCTTAACACTCTTGTTTCAGTTAAACCTCGTGTCCCCTTATCAGATCCTCCAGTCCATTTTGAACCCTCATAATGTCTTTATTTCCAGATGCAGAAAAACCACGAGTATCACACTAGCTACAAGAAAAGACACAGCAGAGCTACCTGCATAATCAATCTTACTTTAAATTACTTGCAAATTGGATTTCTATGAAGGATAAACCGTATCAGAAGAGAGTCCATTATCCAACCCTTTGTACTATCTGCTTGTTACATACTTGGCAAGCAGGATTCATTGTACGTATGAAGATCAAATTGCAATCATTTTTAACTCCCTCACTGCTGACTATGAGCTCAATGATCCACTTACAACTGGCTAAACTAATAAATTCTTTCTCTTCCTTTCCACCTATACTCCTTAACTAACTGTCTCAAAATATATTTGACACAAAATGCTAATATAATATCCCTTAAAATAAAAAAAACAACAGGAATGGATGCCAGTTCTGAAGAACGCAGCCACTAGGTTAATTTGATTATAAGAAGCTTTGTTTTTTCTCAGTTGCAACCCTTGTATTTTAGGACCTTCTAAATAAGAGATGAAAAATCAATTTGACAGAAAACTGCAATATAGAGGGAAAACAACATGCAGAGATCCAGGTTCTTCATTAAACCTTCAAGGAAGGTTTTATGAACCTTAGTGCTGGAGAACTGAGATGCATTTCAATTTCAGTATAATCAGAACAACAAAAAGGTGTAATCCTAAAACCTCTGCACATTAAATCCTAGTTCTCACCTTCAGGGAGTGAAATTCAGCTCTGGGCAATTGTCTGCTGCAAGGTTTGTGCAAACCTTCACATTTCTAGATCTCTAAAATGCCAACCTATAGGGACCACCTGAGCAGAACTTAAGGGCTGTCTAGAGCTTGTCTGGCACTGACCTCCCCGAGATGAGCTACAGTGGCAGTTGATGAGACACTCCAAGAGGACTGCTGTAAAGCAGAGTGGGGATATCCTCAGCTTCTCGGCTCAGGAGAGCAGCTGCCTTGCCAAGAATATTCAAATACTTAAATTATTGCTTATCTTGTACTTGCCTCTATTCATTTCTGCTTTACTATCAAAGGTGTTTTGCCTTCTAGACTAGCAGAAACCTATGCACAGAAGTTCTCCTCATCATAAGGAATTCAGACACCTGCAAACGAACTCCTCCATCAAGTACTAACTCACAAGTGGTTGAGCTATAGCACCCTGATTTTACTATCCCAAGGGCAGGGGTATATCAGACTTATAACTCTTCATATTCTTTTTTCTGTATCTAAATATTGTGGAAGAATCGTATTTAGTGTTGTTTGAGCGAAAGTTTACCTGAGAAAAATACCTAGTATGCACTGACCTCCAAAAGCACCTCCCCATCTACACTGCATTTTTTTTTAATTCTTTTCATGATGACCAGATGTCATTTAAGCAGAACCTATAGCAATGTAGTAACAGATTTCAGGATCTGGCCTTAGGGATGGCTTTTACCCAAAGGCTATTAAAATAAACAGGCATGTCTCTGTTGAAATCCACAGAGGTTTTGTGCATCTTTGTGGTCTTCCTCTGCGAAACACCACTAAATTCATTAGTCCTACTCCCTACAGCCTCTCAGAGGACTTGTACAGTACTTTTCTGCAGCTCCTCATGAGGAGACCTGAGCTGTTATCATAAACTTCTATCATGAGCGCAAGGAGGTGGTGTCTTCCAGCCACCTCTGCTGACTTCCACTTCAAGATGACATGAGCTCTTGAAGTGCTTTTCTCTATTCTGTGACCATCAAGAGAATCTGGACTTCTAGCTCAGTAAGAAATCCTGACTCTGTTAGACACCTGCCTTGGTCAGAGCCTATGCTGACCCCATGTCATCCACAAGCACTGGCTGACACCTCCCCTATCCTGCTCTATTTTTAGCTGTCTAGACGCCACAGCTCCATCAGCTCTTTCACAGCACCAGAACCCCAAATGTCCTGAATGAACTCTAAGAGTCTAAGCAAAAGTAAATAACTAGAAGGAAATATCTTGTTAGGGCCATATTTCTATTCCCAAGATATGAAGCAAGTTTCAGAAGCCTTCAAATTAATTCCTTAGATAAGTAAAGCATTAATTATATTCAGGATGAAAAAGATTTGTGAAGTCAAGGTTAGCCTTGAGATGACTGCAAATCCTGAAGTACAGTTGTATCCTCCCTGCAAGGTTTCCACTGTCCATTTCTCAGATACGTCTTCCAACTTCTCACTCCCTTTTGAATGTCCCATTATATAATCGTATTCCAGTACATTTCTAAGATGAATGTCAATGCGATAGTCTTTTTTTTATCAGTCACTAACTAAAACCTGTTTATTAATGCATAATCGATCCACAATGAGTCTGTCTAGTTGCCATTTTATGTGTTTAAAAGTGAGATCAAATTTTAAATGGAGCACCAGAGAGGCTATCGTGATGTTTTGGATGGATAGGGTATAAATAGGAATTCTCATATAGGAGTAATAGTCACACACCCACTAATCGAGGTGTTGCAGCCGACTTATTGAATGCTCCCAAACCTACACTACACATTCAAGTATTATTACAAATATTTTACAAACAACTCTAGTGGAGCACAGAAAGATTAAATAGTTTCTCCAAAATAGTCTAGGGAATTGAGAGATCTGGAACAAAATTGAAAATTTCTGACTTCTTGCTCTAAAACCACACAGGAAAACAAAGTCCATGCTAACATACTTCAGTGTTTTCTCATTTCCAATACAATTTAAGGGTAAAAACAGAACAGTCAGGTAATTATTTCAGATATTCTATTATGCATCACAGTCTCAAAAAATACAACAAAGTGATACTTACGCCATAACAATAACACTGAAATCCAGCCAATTCCATGGATCTCGGAGGAAGGTGAATTCTGTCATGCAAAATCCTCTCGCCAATATTTTTATTAATGACTCAAAAGTGTAAATGCCAGTGAAAGTGTACCTGGGGAATAAAGTGGGCAAGATAAGCAAAAAATTTAGCAGTTAATATAAGACACGGCAGAAGCTCACTTAGCCTAATTATGTTGGTTCCAGCCCTACTTGTGTTTGGCACTATTCATTTTGTTGGGGTTGCTCATGAGCATTGCATTGACCTGTCTACGAGTAGTTTCATGCATGGACAAAGGAACTTGTAAGAAACGGGAAAGTGCTCATGACAGCCACAGAATGAAACTAAGTTTTGCTGATGAGTGTGCAGCAAATTCTCACTCATTTAAGTGAAGTTTAAATACTATGTTGAAAAGCTACACTGTGGGATTTATGAGGCACTGACTTTAATCGTGAAAAAAACAAGGAATTTTGCAGCAATCCTTGTGATTTCTCTTATTTAATGGAAACATTAATACCATTCATACCTCTCAGCCCTTCTCTCCTCCATACTCTATGTAGTAATTTTGACCTGCCTGATAGTGAGGAAGACACATAGGAGATTTTTGTTTCTTTCTTTCTTTTCTATAGTACAGTAAGTTATTGCTGACAGCTTCTTCAATGTGAATAATACTGGATAGAACATACATACATCTTAAATTTTCCAATAAGTATTATACCAATAATAAAATCTGGCAAATTCTCTGTGGAGAGCAGCAATGTGTTGAGTTACACCATTCAGATTTGTATTCATGCACAGCTCTCTAAATACTATCAGAGACATCCTTCGGGGAACATATCACCTCTTTTTTTATGTTTGTACCTGAGACAGATAAATCAATGAGACAATACATTCTAGGCCATATCTTATTAAAAATATAGATATTTAGTATCTATTGTTGGCATTTCCTACTACTTTTCCCCAAATGAAGACACAGTGGATATGATAGCATTGTTCTTCTTGTGTATCTATCTGCAATATAAAAATGTTAAAATCCCATAAAGCAAAGATTTCATAAGATGTAATGCTATGAATTTCACTAGAAACATTGTCTTGAGTTTCCTGTTCAGTCTGTCATTAAATATCATTAACCATAATAGTGCCATTACCAAAACTCCCCAAAACTCCTCCTGCTTGGGTTCCTATCTGGCAAAAACATAAGGTATAAGCAATTAAAGGTGTCATTATACTGAAGAAGGACTTCATTGTGCAAAAAAACAGAAAACATTTTCTCTTTAGTTGTATTCCTTTGGTCTGCACCTGGTCACACTTACAGGTAGTGGCTGCTCTCCTGCCTTTGTGTCAGCCAGTAGAGGTAATTTGATATATTTTAAGACCTCAGTATGTTCTGTCATAATATGCACATAGTAGGTTTTTTGGGGTTGTCCCCAAAACCGCCCCCATAGTGGGTTTTTTGCATGCAACAAGGGACCTAAAACGTTTCTTACACTTCTTTCTTGACCGTACACCTAAGCACTACCTTGTATACAGCTTTTTACAGTTCCTGTTTAGTTTGGTTTGAGCAAATACAGCTCAATCAAGTGACAGTCTGTGTGTATTCAGAGCATGTGTATTCAGTAATACATGAAGAAAACACATGCAAAGAACTTTTAAAAATACTTAATGGTGCATAAGCTCATTAAAGGGATAAAATACTTGTATTTATTCAGCATGTCAGATGGTTTAATTGATTGTATAATCATTGTCTAATTCTAAATCAATGGGACAAAGTCCTCTAGCAACTGAAGAGTTTCTTTAAAAGGAGATGTTTGTGGAGGAGGGGAGAGTTTAATTCTTTTAATGGGCAAGTTGAATTGATTTTGTTGTTCTTGCTGTCTTTGTTTTTCAAAATTATTTTTTTAAGGGAAGATGTAGGACAAATATCTATATCATTCTGCTCTTCTATCCTTTATAAGGCTTTCAGATATTAGAACAAAATGAATTAAAGTTATCATTTCCAAATCCAATATTAATTAAAATCCAATATTAATTAATTTGAATTAAAGTTCACTGTGTTATTTTGCTCCTGAAAGCACCTGCCTTGATTTCATTATCTGAATTTGAGGAGGAAAAGCTGAGAGGTACGAAGGGAAGCAGGAGAAGGGGAAATATGAAAGGCAGAAGGTTTCTTCCATGCTGCATGATTCCAGTTACGATTCTGCTCTAACTTTCTTGTGTGTCCTGTCCAGGTCACTGACAACAATATCCATATTTTCTTTGATTAAGGAACAAATCTGATGTTTCCCTGAAGAACATTTGAATTCCCAAATGCAGACCTGGTGACCAAATCTCACACGTATGAGAAGTGTATGTTTCAGCCGCACATGTCATGATTATGCTACTGTGTGACAGTCATCAGTAAGAGAAGGACAGCACTGGGGAAAAGGACAGTGACAGACATACTCGAGGGCAGAATACTATACAGAGATACACGAAACACCCTGGGACTAGCACATTACTGCGATCAGATGAAATATTTGGTTCAGTCCTGTCTATAATTAGTAATTTATGGCCTAGAAGACGTACTCTGCATGATCTTATGAAACTTAAAATAAGGGCATTTTGCTGGTCTCCTTACTGTCCCGAGTAGACCAACCACCAGGCTCTGGAGCAGCAGATGGCTGTGTTTATCCTATGTCACTCAAAAATAAAGAGTGTCTTCTGATTGGTTCAATGAGCCAAAATAATTGTTTAATGCACTGTAGGTTGATAAGTGTGTGCATCTGGTATCTATTTCTAAATGGAATATTTTAAAGCAACTCAAAGAAATGAAATGGGCTTTCTAAAGCTTAATACCCCCTTTTAAAATGTATCTTTTGGGGGAAATGTAGCTATCTGGGGGAAATCTTGTCTCTGAGGATTTGGAAAGTTAGGGAGGACCCAATAAAAGTCTTCCCAAATAATTTTACACTTGCTCACAAAGTATCTCTGCTACTCATTAGAGAAGGACGTTCCTCATTATGTGCTCACTCTATATGAAACTTTTGCTTTTGGTAAATTTTAATTTAAGCACAGAATCAAGTATGCCCTGGATGTATTTTTTTAAAAGAAAATAAACTTAAGGTCCATCAGCTTATTCTAAGGCGTCTACCAACAGATCTGTTGCATGGGAACTGTGGCAGGGAGACCAGTTAGAAGTGAGTTCTGATCATTACATGGTTTCATTCAGATGTAGCATACTGGGTGCCTTTAGCAATAAATATGAGTTTGGTGGAGACTTAAAAATGTTAATTTATTTACTAAGGGAGTTTTCACAACACCTAGCAAAACATTTTGTCAGAACAAATACTATGCTCAGCATTATTGGAAAGAAATTAGACAACATCAGATAAGATGAAAAAGATGAAATGTCACAAATGACAGAGGAAGGACAACATGAGGGCAAGGCAGCTTTGTACCAGCAAAGATACTTACTCCACATATTTATTCCATGGCGGAGTCTCTGATTGTGCCATGAACACACAATTAGTTAAAATAGTGCACATAATAAACATACTGAACAATGTAAATAAGTGAATTAAGGAAAACCACATCTGTTATAAGACTTCATAAATTTTAATCATTTCACACAAGATATGACAGCTCTCTCATAATTTGTAAGATATTTTAAAATGATCATAGCCACTTCTTTGCAAGTGTGCCAGGGAACAGGTAATTATGCAAACACAGAAAAACTGAGAAACCCTTCCCTGATTTTCTTTTCTGTTGCCTACATCTTTTATGCATACTTCACACAGTAAACAAATGCACCAACTATGCAGTTTTCTGAAAATACAATACCCCAAACTTACAGCTGTATTGGTCAGATGATATTATGCCTAGGTGCACAACTTTGTATGAAAAGAGGGATTAGTATCATTTGCATATTTAAGGAAATCCTATGTCTGCAAATTCCTGTCTTATTTTACATCCTGAATCATTTCTCAGGCAATAGGCAAGTTAGAAATCTGATCTTTCTAATTTATGTAGGGGTCTTTAGGTCTTGCTCTAGGTGTACAGTTTCACCAAAGGCTAATATGAGTTTCAGAACACTAATTTTAAAGTTTGATCTGCAAACTCAGTTGGCAAATATAAAGCCTTGTCTGCAAAGCTGACCACCTCAGCTGAGGTACCAGTTTCCTAACTGATGGCTAAAACAAACCTCCTAAGCGTAGGGTCTATACACAGAGCCACTAAGCAGAGGCCATAAATAAGGCAAGGAGCACCCTAAATCAAAATCTTGAAAATGAAAACATAGTTCACTGAACAGCTCTCCTGAAAGCACATGCCACTTTCTTTAAAAAAGTAGAAAAGGGGAAAAAAAAAAAAAACCATGATGGGATCATCCTATGTAAATAATAGATCTTATGTTATTGGGAAAGTTTAAGCAATGAGTTTAAAGGGACAGAAGTTAAGGCAAAGGAAAATAACCCACTGCTCAGTCAATAGGATATAACCTTTGTTAGGGAAAAACAGAAGAATACAAATGCAGATTTCTTTTGTCTTGTTCAGTAGAAATAATGCATTTTATTTTACCTCTTTTTAGATATCATTGGTGGGCTTTTGTTTGTTTGTTTGTTTGTTTTTGAGAATAATGAGCTGCCAATATTGTTTTAAGGATTTTTTCTTGAAATGTTTGTATGAAAACTCTCTTTCTGCAGAGCAAAAACCTCTGCTGAATACAGTATGGAACATTTTCTGATGTGCCACAAAAGCAACCACCAAGTTAAATTGGTAGTAACCAACCTACGTATTCCCTGGTGCCATTGCAGAAACCAGTAATTGAACTCAAAGGGACTGCTCATCTCACAAACATTTTCCACTTCTGGGGCCTACACCTCCTATTGAATAACCATGAAAGATAATGTGATATCCAATCTCTTTTTCTTAATTCAGCCTGAGATGGGTTTCTAAAACTATCATCTGGTCTATCTGGTTAATATGATTAGCTGTAAATTACAGTTAGCCTAGAAAACATTGAATTACTCTTTCAACCACAATGAAAATCCTATGAAAGCAACAGCACTAACAACAGAGTGGTATCTGAAGATCATACCAGACAAGTGCTCTCCTTCAATTCAAACCTATGCAAGGAAATTCCCCTATAATCATCCATTTTAGGATGGTGAGTCTATCACCAATAAGACTAGTGAATCTGATTAATATATCCTTGCTTCTTTTTAGCATAAGATGAATGTAGCAGCTTTCCCAAAGGCTGTTAAGCAGATACCACAGTTCTCATATGAAGACCCAAAAGAATAACCAGGAGGACACAAGGCGGTAGTGTAAAAGGGTCAGTCTGGGGCCATCAAATGCACAGCAAATTTAAACTGATATTCATCAGAAAGATCTAAATGACAAAGAATAGAAAAGGAAGAAACATTTTGACTGGTTTCACACTGAAAGTAGAGGACCATACAAGAAGGAAGAGAAAATGGAGATTCCTACAGAATGAATACTTGCCTTCCTGAAAACTAATGCAATTGTTTGCATAAGTACTGTTAAAAAGTGATAGCAGTTGTCTACTCAGAAAGGACAGAGTGAGCAAAGAAGCAAAGCAAAGATGATATTGAAGCAACCTTTTTTTTATGGTTTAAGACCATTGCCTATAACATAATTTAGAATTACTATTAATGCTAATTTTTGAAAACATACTGCTCCATGAGTTAACATGGATCACATAGATGGTTAACACATTCCAGTGGGGAGTAACGTTTGATTACAGACCACAAATCTAAAATATTACGCCGCTCATCAAGGTTTTTAATACAATAAATTGAAATCAAAACTTTTATTTTATAGGGTATTTCCAATCTGAAATTACAGAATGACATTTTAAGTAGTCTATATAAGGCAGTCCTAAAAATTATAAATTGTCTTCTAGTATAAAAAGTCATCAATCCAAACATAACACAGTTCTATTTTAGAGTTTATTATGATGGATAATGGTTAATCAGCATACTGAATTCTAGGGGCTCTTTAAGTTCTCACAGACAAATTAGATTTAATATGGTCATGCAAAGGTTAGTCCCAATAGATATAACAAGTGATTTACAAGGTCCCAGTTTTCCTTAAAGAGGAAGATGTGCCAAATCACAGGGTAGATTACTGCATTTTTTGCAAGCATAAAATATGAAAAAAAGGAAATCTTTAAGAGAAAAAAATTCAATGGGCAAGAATTCAAAATTATAAAGTCAAGGAGGATAATTTTGGAGAAAAGGTCATCCTGGATCTGTGGCAAATTGAGCAGAATATATAATAACTAGGAAAGGTAGGAAACAGCAATTGCTGTATTTCCTGTAAAGGATAGCAAACTGCTTGGAGAAACCAAACACCACAGAACAGCCCCTGGCTTATATGCTATATGAAATAAGGAGGAGTCTTTAAAGCAAAAGACATAAATGAATGCTCAACAGTGGTTTAATCTTATTAATGATGTTAAAATAGCTAATGATGCAGAAGACAAAGAGCATACAATCAATAATTTTGTTTTGTATTTGATATGGAATAAATGGCTCCACTGCCACACTCTCATAACTGAATTGGACCAGGATCCTGCTCAGGCAGCCATCTAAACCATGGTCTATCATGAGGTCTACTAGAATCTGAAGAGGAGGACAGATCCCTCAAAGAGTTTAAGAGTATACAGTTAATTGTAGTAATTTCCATTTGTAGGAGGTTGTCAGCCTACAGATATTCTTTCCCTTTAAAGGGAAATCTCCAACTGACTGGACTAACCTTACTTACGGCTCTATCCTGTCTGATGTTTCAGAGGAAGAACTCCACATCAGCTACTTAACCAACAAATGTGATCCCTACAGTTTCTATAATAAGATGATCTTTAGTCTGTCCTCTCTGTTCTATTCTGCTATTGGCCTTCAAGGTGCATTCAACAACTGGAAATGGAAATACAGCATCCGTGCTAAAGAAGTTGCTTCAGACACTTACGTGACAGTTAATGCTCTTTTGGCTTCTGCCCTGGGAGAAAATAAAGATTGCTTGATTACACTCATGCAAACAGTAAATCTAGTTCCCAAGTTCGTGTCTGTGATATTATCTGCTTGAGTACTTGCCAATTCAGGCTCCTTTCTGCCCGAGATATTGACTTCCCACTCAGCCAATTGGCCTTTGTGTTCCAGGTTACTGTGAAAGGCCTTTATTGACTCAAAACAATGCACTGCCTAATGCAGGAACTTTGCTGCTGTCTTATTGTGCCTGGACACTGCCTCCTGCCTGTGCTTGCCCAAGGCTGAGCTGTGAGGTTGTCTGACATTATCAATACAAGTTGATAACTTGGGTCCTTCTGCAACTAAAACGCTGTTAGCTTCACAGCCTTCCACTTCAGAAATGTTATGCTCCTTATCTAACTATATTGTTGTTCCTGACATGTCTTTAAAATTCACTCCTCCGTGTGCCCTGTGCTTGGAGGTAATGTGATAAGGACTTGCACTCTTATCTTTTGGTTGACTGACACCAAGGGTGTGTAGTTCCTGTGCATTGCACATGCTTGTGACCTCTTGCCTTCACAAGAAGCTGTAGAAGAAAGTGAGCAGTAAGACAGCACAGGCCTTCACAGCTGGAACCAATATTTATACATATACACTTTTTGCTGAGAAGCTCAGTTGTCAAATTCCTCTCTGAGTCATACCCATGAAAATCCATCTACCTCAATTAGCTTCAGCGAGGCTCTTCTGATGTAACTGTGCTTAACAAACACTGCCTGGCTCTGTGTATACAGCAGCACATGCTGAACTGCTTGCAGGTGTACCTTGATGCACAAATGCCTCTGCAAAATTCTATGGTGTATTCTTAGAAACCATAAATACATCTTCAATGATACTTCTTATTCTTTTTTACATATAAATGTTGTTACTAGGAGCCTCACCTGTGTTTCCTCATTTTAGGACATACATATTCTCGTATCTCTTTTTTTTCCCACTGCACTCAAAACCATTGGTAATCTGTTTTCTTTCTTTTTTGTTTTTTTCCCTGAATTTGATAATAAGTCAATGATTTTAAGATGCTACCCACCTAGTATTTATTAGCACTGTCTGGTAGACACGTGAATGGCAGCTGGGGAATTTCTATCTCTAAAATGTCACAAAATTATCACAGCAGCATGTGCACTGTAGAAAAATAGTCTGTGTTTTTAATAATGTTCATACAAAGCTGGACATTTGGTTCAGTTTGATCTTTCAGAGATGTGTGACTAAATCAGAATAAAAGCTTTCTGCAAACATACTTAAAAAACAAAACAACCCTCACTACCACCTGAGTTACACCCATGTGTTACTTCAGAACTAGGACAAGGTGTAACCAGGAACTACTGTTCCACTGAAAAGTGCTCTATGCCAACATCTCTTTCCATTCCAAGCTGGACAACATCTTGAAATTAAATAAGCTAACAATACTACAATGATATATTTTTTTAATATTCTGTTTCAGGACAAAAACAAAAACTAATTCTGAGGTGGTTCAAAATTGAACTGCATATGGTGGTACAGGGTCTCATAGTAAAGGTAGCCATAGGAAAGCATCCTATTGCAAAGTTGTCCTTCAGAGGACATGTCCCAGGATGGACATCAGCCATTCATGGCTTCTGAATTACTGTACTCAGTTCACTCCACTGACTCTTTGCTGATTATGATCTTATAAACCAAAGTAACTCACCAAACTCCCTAGTGCAGTTCACATATCTGATGGTCTGATGGCAATAGTACAAATTAATTATATTCATACCTCATTTAACAATATAAAATAAAACAGACCAAAAAGCCAAGCACATTTCTGGTTATAACAGCAAACAAGTGCAACAATATTTTAAAACTGCTTATTGAAGTCAACTGATTTCATACTTCCACTGATCTGCGTTTAAAAATAATATAAACACACTAGGAGGGAAATCAACAGAAAGGATATGAATGTACCAAAATTTTAATTGCTGTTCTTCTGATTGGATGGAAAGGGCTAAGTATATACAAGGCAGGAGTGGCACTAAATCGAAAGATTGTCTTCCCTTTGTTCAGTACTATAAATGTCTGGAAAACAAAATAGGAAATGAGAACATTCAGTATTTACATTAATATTCAGTTTTTCCCAACCCACTTCCCAAACGGAAACTCCTTACAGGCTCTCCAATTTCTTCCCACTCCCTTCTTGGGCCTCAAACTCCTTATAATTTTATGAAGTTTCTCCCAAGGAACAAATAAAAAAAACCAACCATTTTACTCCTTCACTGCTTACGGATGTCATGCCATCATCTCCATTATGAGGCTGGGGAGGCAGAGGACTCACCTTTTAAAGTATAAGTTGAGCTGGAACCTAAAATGTGGTGTAGGGACTTTCATACTACTTTTCTTCCCAGGTACTGGCAATCCTATTATTTTGTTACTTTCCTCACCCTATTGCTCTTGGCCTTTTTTTTTTTTTTTTTTTTTTNTTTTTTTTTTTTTTTTTTTTTTTAATTAGCCCTTTCTTTTTCCAACTCACTCAACCATGAGTTGGATGCTTGACCAATTTATAGGGCTTTGAAGATGCCTTTTGAAGATGATGATGAACTAAGAGTCACTTGGAGACAGGATCGGGCCACTCCATAGGTCCACAGGTAATTCTAAGTATTTCTGCTGTTTGCCCATCCTGCATCTAAGACCTTCACAATAAAAAATTGCAAATCTATATTCTTCTGTTAGTGCCTGGGAAGAACAGGAACAGCACCGCCATAAATGTTTTAAATTAATCCCTTCTAGATAAGTAATGTTTGTCTTTGCCCATTTAACTTCTATTTTGCAGGCATTACCTCTTTTTCTACACTGTTTTTGTTTTGTTTAAAAAAAAAAAAAAAAAGGTTATTCTGATTGTATCAACTCATTGTTTAAGGAAAATTGCATCGTCACAAACCAAGAGCATCACTACCTGAAAGAGCTGGAAGCAATCTAGAAATATATTGTGTTTCCAAGCTTTATTCTATCCTCCTCTGTGTTGCAAAATGTTTGGAATGGGGTGAACAAACTGCAGTAGGCAAGCAAGGCTACGCTGTCAACAGCCTTTGGATTGCAACTGTTTGTGGTTCTCTGGCCTTTTTCTGCCTACACATGTTTTTGCATCAAGTGATGCTCACTTTAGGTTGCATCATACCCTTCTGCAAAGTGCTAGTGCGGAACATACTGTGAACCCTTGGTCATCTCAAATAGTGTTGAGGATGGAGTTTAACCAGCCCAGGGCAGGAAAGGAGCTGCTGCCCTCCAGGAGTAGATAGGCAGGTGCCTTTTACTCTTGTGTGGAGTCCAGTGCCAGAGTCAAGTCAAACAGAAGCTCTTAACACTAAGGGATTTGAGTGATAAACAGACTTGTGAAGAGTCAAGTCTCACAAAGACAGCAAGATACAGTAGGTAAAACCCTTCATTTAGTTCATCTACTGTGTTGCTCTTGTCAGACACTGTATATTCATATGCAGTGTTATCTGAAAACACCCAGGTCTTAATTACACTGTTTACTCCACTGCTCTGCTATTCAAGTACTTCTTGGGAGCCCTGCTCATGACAAAACTCTCATCCTTTAAACTAGAAAAAAATACTTTCACTGGCTGAGGAAAGACAAGAAACAGAGTTCTCAAAACAGTGACCTATTTTATATTTCAGCAAATGCAAAGAAGGAGAATGTCTTTGTAAGCTGCTCACCTTACGATCATTGTAGAAAGGGTCAAGGTCCTCCAGTGGCTCTCCAATGAGCTCTGGAGGCACAGTCCCATAGATATCGGGCAGCTTCTTGCAGGCTTGTAAGTCAAACTGAGGCTGAGGTTTCTCTTCTTCACCCAGCTGCTCTCTGTATTCCTGCTTCGCATTCCTTGCAAGCTTCTCTGCGATTCGTTTCTCAATTGCAGCCAAAGATTCAGGCGTGAACCGGTGGAAGCTGTTAGTACCCGGTGGTAACAAGAAGTCAGCCATCTTTTCATCCTGCTTTGTCTATACTGGCCTTTGCTCCTAGTAGTGGAAATAACTGGAACAAAAAGGACCAAAGATAAGTGGCAGGAACAAAGCAAGAAGGAGAAAGCCCAGGGGAAGGAAAAACAAATAAATCAATAACTTGTAGGTTATCAGAAAACTCTTCGTCAAATGTTATGTGGCTATTACATCGCCAAGGAAAAGAGAAACGATTGAAATTGTAGTTTAAATTAGGAACAAGTCTATAATCAGACTTTGTAGATATACTGTGGAATATTCACAAGTGCATGAGTAACTTAGCAGACTAAGTCGCATTTTAAAAGTAACTTAGATTCATACAAGCTTAAGTTTTGTCAAAATTCACAGGAATCTGTATTCCTAACTCATTTTTTAAAAAAATGTAGCTCTGGGAGTGGATGAACAAAGTGCCTAGTTAACTGCAGGGTAGATTTAAATCAGCTGATCTCAGGCCACATGATGCAAACTCTAAAAATGCCCCAGCTGTTCTATTCCAAATATAAAGAGTGAAAGGTCAAGCTCAGACTCGTATCTCATAGAAATTCTTCATAATCTCTGTCTTTGGCTTCAGCAACACAATTTTTCAGCATTCATTTTATTTGGGGATAGGAAATGCCATCTTCAGGATATTTGGCGAATACTTCTGAATATTTTCTTCTCTTCCACACCCTACTATCTCAAAGATGTTGGAAGCCCAAGCATGCATGGCAAAGTGCTGATGCCTTCATGGGAAAACTCCAAGTTTCTGAGGAGAAGAACAACTACAGCTGCCAGTTCATGACATCTGAAAATCAGGCTACTTCCAACCAATGCCTACATAGTTGTCTGGACATCTAACCCAAAGCAGTGAGGTTTGACCATCTCAGGTTGATGGTGCTTCCCAATTAACCCTTCCAATCCCCACCAGGATGAAAATGAGAGAGAGGCATTGCGGATCTTCAATATATATGAGTAAAGTGCAAGTGAGAAACACAACAAAACCAAAGGCTTCCTCAGAGGAGGAATAGCTGTGAAAATCAATCTAAAACTACTGTTAGGAAGGGGATGATGTTTATCCTTCTTCTAGTAGCCTGCAGAAATCCATTCAACTTCACTGAAGCCCTGCTTTACAATTTAACAGTAACTTAAGTGACATGTTTTTCCAGCTAGAGCAACCTTCACTATACAACAATTAAAATACATTTCACAGACAAAACAAGGCTTTTTATTTTCTTTGTTTTTTCTCTTTTATTTCTTTTACTCCCACCAGACCATCATACTGAATTAAAATAACAGATGATGACAAACAAAATCGTCATAGATTTTGAGGTGGGCTACCCTACAGCATTCAGCCATGTGATACAATTCTTTGTTCAGCTGCAATTGTTGTTTTCTGCTTTCAAATGGTATTTGTCTATTTATAGTGGATAGTTCCAGATAGTTTGCTTCTATTAGGCTCTGTGATGACAGCATTTTTGTTAGCAAACAACTTTAACTGGACTTCACATGACAAATAGCATATTTATTGACTCAATTTATTTGAGCAAAGTACTCTTTCAAATAGCTGCTGTTTTTCTTCTTCTGACTTTGTTTTAAAATGAATTCATTAAATTGTCATTGATCACAGCATATCATACTGAAATGATTTACTAGAGCTTATATATCATACTCTGCATTGCTGTTTGCCTGAGCAAGCAGACTAAAATGACTTAGCCTTTCCCTGAATCTGGATATCCAGATACTCTCCTTTATTTAGATATTCTCCTTCTTTCTTTTGCCTCTCCCCTCACATCATTTGTGTTCTCCCCTCTCTCCTGAAAAAACAGGAAATTATCAGCTTTCCCACAAACTGAGTTTCCCTATGCTCAAAGCTGTGTGACTCAGCACCAGTGCAAGTGAATAAAATTTCACTTTCCATAAATGACATCAGTGCAGGTGGCCAGAGTATGCTTTTGTTTTGTTTTTCTTCTTCTTTTTATTAAATATATTTTTAATTATATTGATTTTTGTTTCTTTACAGTGAATCCCGGGTCACTGCTGAACAGAGCAACAAAAAGTCAGCAGAAAGGAATAGACTGGGTCTCTAAACTGGAGAGAAGTTGACTGAGGGTCATTAGTATAAGTCTATATAATCTATATGAGCACTCTGGTGAATAGGGAGGGACTGCTCACTGCTTCTTACAGTACCAGAACTGAGGAATTTCAAACAAAATTGAAGAGCCCCTGATCCGAAGCAACCAAAGGAGCTACTTTTCCACATGGTGCAAGGCTATACCTTGAAGCTTGTTTCACAGCAAGCTTGCTGCAAATAATAAATAAATAAATAAATAAATAAATAAATAAATAAATAAATAAATAAGGTTGGAGGTATGGATTCACAAAGTAACAAAACAAATTACAAATCCCACAAATGCAGGGACAAAAGATCCATTAATAACTTTAAATGTAAAGATATACTGAGAAAACGCGTAAGCTACGAAGACTGAAAGTAAGAAATGCTCCTGCATCTGCCTCATTTTTACACTCCTCCTCACTGCCAGCCTGCAGAAACCTGTGCTCTGATGTGTTCTCCTACCCCAACCTAGGACACGTCCATGTGTGAATGTGCGTGCGTGACAGCCCTGTCTGATCAAGACTCTAGCTGGCCAGAACCTGTGCACACACATCCTTTGCAATAGTTCTACACTTCTGCTGCTCAAAACCAGAGCTTTTCAGCCTCAAATGCAAACTCCAGAAAGTTACCTAGCTAAGAACATGGTGGAAAATACTACACAAAAATCATTAGAGCTTTTACTTCTCCCTCGTGTATTCTCCCTAATCAAGGTTCACATTTCCAGCACTCTTAGAATAAATTCTTGATTTTTTTTTGTCTTCTTGCTATATAACATTTAAACTCGTTATATACATACATATATATTTAGCACAATTCTACTTCAATTTCAAATGCTTTCAGGAAATGGACAAGACAATTTCATGGGTCTTTTCTATGTCTAATTTCTTTTAATCTGTGAATAGTGAACACTTCTACAAATAGACAGGGTTAGCCCAGTTGTTTCTTAAAAGGGTAAGAAAGCACCACAACTTAAAAAGGGAAATCATCAACGACTGAATCAAAGAGCTGGAATGCCATTTCTTAAGAGATAATAGCTGTTGTGACTCATGTTTTTACAATATGAGTCTGGATTTTTCCATTCCTCTCAGGCATATTTTTGAAGTACAAGGCTTCAAACACATTGTTTTTGTGATATCACCATGCACAGAATGAGCATTTTCCTCTTGCTTTGTCTTTGCTAAATTCAGTTAACATCGGTTTGAGCTGATAAAAACGTACTGGTTATGTAAACAAAATGTTCACAAAAAAAAAATAAAGCCCGAAGATGCATATTTTTTATGGCAGGGGAAGAAATGGAGGAGAAAAGTACAAATAAATACAATACTGCGCATTTATTCAGTGAGATAAATGCTATTTTCCACGATTTCTTATTCTGATTTGCTTCAGCCACCCCCACTCAGAAGACTATGAAGGATCCCAGTGTAAGTTGTGCTTGCCCCATGAGCCCTTCCGTGACATCATATGGGTGATGACCACCACCCTGAAGGCCAGCTTGGGAAATGGGTCACCTGCAGGGGTGCAAACACAGCAGAGGTTGAATGTGCTCACCTCCAGCACTCCAGCTCAGACCACAACCACCGATGCCTGCGACCCCTCATCATGGCCTGGGACACTGCCCCAGAACAGTGAGATAGGTCACCCAGCTGCAATGTAGGAAGCAGAGGCTGAGCTCCCTGCGGGGCACTGAACTGCATTTGACTTTGGCTTCAAAGAAGCTACAGCCTCCCTTGGCCCCATCTCCTGTCCAAGCAGAGATATAGAACTGTTTGCCTGGCACACTGCAGTGTCATGAACATATCTACATACACTTCAGGCACTTGGGAATGAAAAAAATAAAAGGAGCCAAGCTCTAGGACTGATGAAGTGAAAGCAACGCTTACAGACTCAAGGTTGGATACCACCAAGCAGGATCATCTTCAGCAGAGCTTCATTTATTTAACCCTACCAATTTCAGCGATGCTTGTCTGAGGAACCTGGTACAGACCATGGCCCAGGAATGATAGCCCATGGGAACAGATATGTTCCTACTGGAATTCTGTTAGACCTAAATCTTCCAAGAAAGCAAACAATAGTTCTGAATTTTCCTTTTGTTAAAGAAATGCTTGTGGCTAAATATAGATGTTGCATTCCCAACTGCTGTGATAACAAAAACAATCATGAGAATGGCTTGCTATTAAATGTTTAAGAATGCACGGAGTACTGTCACCTTTTTTTTTCTCCTCTCCATATAATCTCTTTGGCATTTTCCTTTGACCTGCAAAGCACTGCAAAACATGAGAATAATAGGATACAGAAATGAAGAACAAGACAATGATACATCTAATTTAATGTCACTAGTCTAGATTCACAATTTTTTATGTAAAAATTACATATGCACACTTCCTCTATTATCTTTACTGTATAAGTGCAAAGTAATATGGGGCTGCGTGGAAGTTTTGCTGCAACATGAAACGATGGCTTCATGGAGAATTCTTGCTTTTAATTAAGATCAAATAAAGATCTTTTTCATAAAGATCAAGAGGCAGTAGGAGCCTAGGTGACCTAGACATTATCATGATTTTGCTCATGATCACAGGCAACCTTATTAGACCTAATGCACTCATATTTATATTGCTCTTTATATTCCTCAACTAAGAGATGCCATGGGAAATTCTACTGAAAATATTCAATTGCCGCTTATGCATACTTCTGAGGGTCTGTACACTTGCACTGAAAGAAGGGAGAACTGAATAAAACAGTTCTTGAACACATTCATTACTTCTGCTTAAACTGATATGTGGTTTGTTCCTTTTTATTCCTTTTTTTTTTTTTTCCAGCAGACATAATTTTGTCAAGATCATAAACAATGATTTTTCTTGGTACATGCTCCTAACATATATAATCAGCTACAGCTGGAGTAAATCAGTGCAGCTCTACCCATCCCATGGAAATCCCAACAGCTGCTTGGACATGAGCTGCTCGGATGGGGAATACCCAGATAGAATCTGGGGGTGATCAACGCACTGAGCCGTGCGTCCCCACGTGCAGAACACCAGGCACAGCAGCACAAAGGAGCTTAAAGTAGTGAAGTGATGAGTGTCTTCCACAAAAATCTGATGGAAACAGATGCAGTATGTGAAGCTCTTGTGGGAGATCTCTTAGGAAAAGTGTTGAGTTGACATAACCCCTGGAGTGACGCAGGGAGAACGATGAGACAGAGGTTCGCTTGCTGTGCACGTCACAGAGCAACCCCGCAGGTTGAAATGACAACGCACAACGCACACATCTCCAGCAGCAAGCCTGGTTTGCTCAGCGTACATGCTGACCAGGGGCAGGAATAAGTAAGGAAGAGAAGACCTCATTGCGATTCACGTAGGGAAGGAAAAATAACACGACGTCCAAAACTGAAATCTCAGAATTATTGACCTACAAGCCTTTAGTCTGAAAGCAGCTCTGCCTACACTGTGTCTTCTTTTAAATCTAGTTTAATGAGTTGTGCTGGCATCTTGCTCATCAGAATCACAACATTCTGACATTGTCAATGATGTATTGATAAGATAAAATCTTCAGAAAGCTGGTGTGTGCTAAAAGGAAATGAATTCAGAAGATTTCATCCCAATATTGAAATAGTATCTGGGGATGATAAATGTTATGCCAAGCATAAAATGTCAGCACTAAGTCTTCTCTTATGAAAAAATATATATTTTTAGTGAGATAAAAATATTCTACTTTCTTTGCAGGTGTTTTTATTTCAAACTATGTTGCAGGTGAATGACATGAACAAGCAAGAGGAAAGCAGTACATTATAGCTAACACCTTACATTTTACTGAAAATTATCATTCCTTGCACCAAACTGATTTTCATATCTCTCTTAATTAACTAGAGATTGGCCTCAGAGTTACTTTACTATGAACAACTCAGCCTGCAGATCCAGGGAAAGATTACTCCTCGGCTACTCTGAACCAACAGAGTTTGCAGAAGAGCTATGGAGAAGGAAGAATTTCTTCAATTTGAAGAACTAAGAAATCTAAAGAAGAACCCTTTATTATGTCACATATAATATATGCTACTTGCACCAGTGGGTGCTCTTAATGCTCACATGAATTAAATATATCAAATCTGGTCCATTTTACTCACAGACAGTTTTATAAAGATGTTCTAACAGATAGAGGAAGTTGTAAAACAGCTACTAAAATATATTCTGGAGCCATTATAAGATAGTTATGCTGCTGAAAAAAACAAAAAGGCAAGTTTTATGCTGACCACCAAAAGCTTTACTGCTAGGTCTTCCAGAGCAGAGGGAGCTATGGCTGGAAAACCAGTCTGCCTGATATATTACCCATGAACGAATAAGTAAAGCATCACTCATCCTCTCACCATGTAGCTTATGGAGAGACATTTCATCAGCAGGAAAAAAACAACAGACTTATCAACATACTCAACAGAAGTGGACTATTTCCATTAAAAAGAGTTGGATGGAACTCAGCAAGCAAAACCAGGGCTTCTTTTACGATTTTAGCACTGAACTAACAGAGAAATCAGACATGACAATCAAACTTGAAGCCCATTCTTAATAGTAAATGGCACAATAGAGCCTCTCCTTATTTTGTGTGCAAAGAGCAAAAAGAGGCTGAGGTGGAAAGTCAATAAAATACTACATGTGGAAGATAAAGACAAGGAGAGACAGATTTGCATGGACGTATAATATAAGCTGCAGGAAGCAGCAGGTTGCTTTCCAGGATATGAAATTCCTGTTTGTCCAAGGACTTGGGCAGTGTAGGATGCTCATGGGGACCCAGCTCCAGGGCAGGACACCTCAACACTTTCACCATATGACACACAGATGAATAACATCAAAGGTCACAGATTTAGCAGCGAACTGGCCAAATTATTTCTCTTGTAATGGAAATGGAGTCTCACTAATCCTATCAGGGAGTAGCTGCTCACCCTTGATAGCTGGGGTGTGATCACTGCTTGCCAGGTTATACTGAGGATTTGATTCATTATTTAGCACACTGTGAATCTGACAATGAAAACTGGAAAAAGCTAGGGGATCCTCCACTCTGAAGGAAGGGAAGAGATTTCCTCCCCCCGACTGACAGAGCGAGATTACTACTGTCCAAGGGGAGGGATTTTCTGCCTGTTTGCAATTGAAAACTGCATGTTCAGTTGCCAAGTTTAGGAATCAGAGTTAAGAGCTTACACAGGCTCTGGGGGCCCAATCCTCAGCTCCCATCAGTCCAGGGAAGTATTTTGTTTCAGTGCAAGAGGCAGCGGGTCAGACCCCTGGTGTCTGAGAGCCAGAATTATTTCATTTCTGTCATTCCTTTCAAACACATCAGCTTCAGAGACTCAGTGGAGATTCATAGCAAAGATGTAACGGAAGCTGGTGCTGAATGACAGCTATTTGATTTGAATTACATAATGCTCTAAGCCATTATGTAAATGAGGCAGATGAAAGCAAGGAGGCAGAAGAGGCAGTGATAGATATATTTTTTTCAAATACCTTTAATGCCAGTACATGATTGTCTTCTTCTAGCTATTGTATTTTGCTGATTGATTAGCCAAACTAAACTTTATTTCTCCTTGCACTAAGCAAAACATGAAGTACTTCTGCACATGAGAAGAAAAGCAGGTAAAGAATGACAAGCATGGATGTTTTTAGAGGTATGTGAGTCAGTCACTTTACCAGAAGTGATTTTGGCCATGTCCCACTGACAGGCAATGAGACTCATCCTTTTGGGAACCCTATGGCTCTCCTGAATATTCCATCATACCCTTCTTCTTTGTATAATTTCCTCATCTTTTTACATGGAATATTTTTTTTAGAGTAAATAGCAATTGCATAAACAATTATTTTTTCCAAAAGTCATGATATTTTCTGTTAATTAGCACTAATATATAATCATCCAAATAAAACTGCAGGGTACATTCCATTTACTAACTGGCTACATCCAAATATGTATTTATGTGTCAACAGTGCATGCTTGAGTGGTTGGTAATACTCATTTGGGCCTGAGGCACAATGCACTGGAAGCATACAATAGTATTGCAACCGTTGTTGTGGCTTCTTGCTTAATTTAACTTATGGGACCAAGTAGTCAATGAATAAAACAGAAAATAAATAATATGTCAAGTGGCCTGTGAAAGAGAAACATCTGATGATGGTATCAATGTAGAAGGTTTTCCTAAATGGAAAACGCACTAGTTCACAATTTGGGAATGTTTTTATGTTTCCTGAAGGAACAACCACTAACTGTTCTTAAAAATAGCATTCCTATGAATAATAGCAGTGATAAATAGCCATAACAAGATCATCAAATATTTTGGCTGTAACCACCTTCTATGGCCAGTCTTGTTCGTGTGTCTTGTTTCTGGTTAGATGAGCATCCTCAAAGGGCATTACATCTAGGAAGAATAAAACCACCTTCTCTGGTAGCGTTCTGGTATGATATAGAATGACTGCACTACTTGAACATTCCAATTTGTTTTCCTTTTTCAGGGCAATCTGAGCAAAAAATTAAAAATATGATAAAAAATGTAGGATTTCGGACAACTTTCTTAATCTTTAATTTGTCCCGTAAAGAATTATTAATTCAAGTACTGTCGGCTCCACTATACATTCATGTGAATATTCATACTTAAGATGTAGTCTTGTCCCTCAGTTTGGACAGGTCAAATAATGTATTATAGAAACTTTTGGCTATAAACACTCCCATTTTGGATGTAAAACTCCTCGAAAATAGCCTCATACACAGAATGAACCAACCAAAATCTAGTTTCTCTGATGCAACGGAACAGAATAGCCAAACTAAAGAAATACGGGATTTTAGGCATTCAGGGAGAGGTAGGCATAGTTAGGACATGAGTCATGCGGCCTGTTTTATATGTCTGCTTCAGGATGAGATAAAAAATGCTCTAAGCCCTAGCAAAGGTGTTATTGCTTCGATTTGTAGATAAAGACAGCCAGGTGTTGACATGTAGATATGTACCAGTAAAGTAAGTGTCTAGGCTTGGTTACATTGGTGTGTGGGGCCTTCTGGATCACTCCACCATATCTAAACTACTGCCTGGGTCTGTCAGGAAGGAACACCACCCCTATGGGAAATGAAACCTGTGACTTTTGGGAACAGCAGCTGGAAATTCCACAGCAGCTGTGGGATACCCTAGGGCATCTCCAATAACCATGGACACTTGTGTGTCAGCTAATGCATGCAGCCCTAGATCTCTTTTGATGATGAGCAGGAGCTCGGGTACCCAGCTCAAATAGGGACACCTACGTGCAAGCAGCCTGATATAAGTATCTTAGCCTGCAAACTGAATCCCATGTTATTTCAGATTATTCCATTCTACGCAAAGTTTGAGAGCATTTCTTTTCAACTACCATCAGTGCGAAGAACATCTTTCTCTAGAAGACAACTATTTTCCTTGAAAGCTTTAATTTATTCAGAAAAAAAAAAAGTGTAAAATTTCCCTCAAATATATCCAATCAAAAATATTAGGTCATCTCTACTGCTCAGGCATACTATTATCTTCCTAAAAGCTGCATATCTGCCACAGCAGATGCATCAAGGACCAAAATCCATCCCTGCATATTCAGACCACTGTGGTTATATGTGATATTGGCTAACCTTTTTTTTTTTTCTCTTTTTCCTTTGAAAGAAAAGAGACCGACTACCTCCATGTGCATGGGAGTAAGGGGGCAGGGCAAGGGGCTGTTCTAGCCTGGTGGTTGGCAAGCCATAACACTTCTATGAAATTTTTCCAGTGTCCACAATTGCACTACAACATTAATTATACATCTTTAGCTTCAGCAAACTGTGCACATTTAATCAATGACAACCATTCTGAAACACGGCTACCCAGGTTAGCCTGACACGCTCAGAACCACCACGGAGTCAGGAATCTGAAAAAGGTTTCCCATTATGCTTCTATGTATTTATTTATTCTCCTACAGATTAAAGGGACAATTGAGATATGGATTATAAAGCTACATAGGGCAATGTTCTTCTGAGTTCTTTTTTTTTGTTGTTGTTGTTGTTATTATTGTGTAATGAAATACTGCCTAGTAGTATTCAAAACTCCTGGCATCCATACAGAGAGAGATAAAACAGCAGTTTAAAATGCACCTAGTTCACAGACAATTTCCTGCTCCAGGCTTGGACTTGTCTTGCAGATTGACCATTATGCTAAAGCACAGAGTGGTTTAAAAGAACAAACAGGATAGCACAGTTTCTCTCCTCTAACATCTACATATGTTTAGCCTGCCTCTCAAATACGCTTTCCCTGACTCCCCTTACAGAAATATTCCCAAAGCTTGTAGAGGTTACAAGTAGTCCCAATCCTATCTGCCAACCCTTCCTGCCAGGCAGAGATGGGACACAATGGAGGAAAGAAACAAATTTGGATGGCATTTCACAGAAACACCTTTTTAACCTCTCCAGGATACATTTCACACACCCTGTGGGCCTCAACCCAATATCAGTCCTCTACAGAAATGTTTCTTTTCACTCAATCTGCAAATCAGTGAGTTATAAAGAAATTAAAGAAGATGCACTGGAAAAAAAATGGGCCACAAGAGATTGTCTTGCAGCTCTGAATTACAAAGAATGGCTTCTGTCCCCTCCCTTCCCATTGCCCCTGAAGGACAAGAGCAGCAAGCAGTAGAAAATACTATCAAAAAACACAAAGGAGATACTGTAAGCTAGCCCTTAGGTCCAAACAAGAAGAGCCTCCAGCTTGAAATATCAGACCATTAAAAGCATTACTGATCCTCCAATTCTTACAATTTGTTATATTCCCGGGTGAATCTAAATTAAATTGAAGATTCACTTTAAGAATGTAATGGGAAATCCCACTTCACATATTTAACACTTATTCCAACGATGCCTAACAAGAATAAGATAGTCCAGAAGACAGGCCTGGTGATTTATTTGAACTGTCTGCTCTTTATACAGCTGACATAGAAACAGATCTCAATGTGGTCAACTCAGCTGATCTACTTTTATATGTGTTTTACATATTCCATGATAACACAGACCTAGGTAGGTCCTGACACTGATCCCTTTTTACTCAGTACACACTTTAATGAGCCTGAGAACTGAACATTTAAGTGTTTCTGCCGGCTGGCACAGCAGTATTACAGCAGTAATACAGATCCAGACCGAAAGAGCTTCTCTGATGTAGCCATCCCAGAAATGTTAGTGCCAGTAGTTCCAGCCATCTCATAACTCACTCATTTCCTCCTCCTCCTCCTCCCTACCTTGGCCAATGCAACCTAAGCCAATATCCTTTCCAGCACAGCCTCCAAATCCAGTGCCAGGGCTGCTCCCCATGCAGACCCTGCTGTCCCTCTCACCTCCCACCATCTCCATCTTCATCTAGAGGCTCTGACTTAAACTAACATTTCCATAAACCAAATGGAAATGTTTTACTGCGCATGTCTAAAAATAGAATTGCAATCATCTATGCTTCCGTTACTTTAAAACTAAATTTATCGTGAGATTATTCTTCCGTGAGGTTTAGCACATGAGAAGTCTTATGTTTTAAAGTTCAATCATTTCACAGTTATTTATGAGCAGAAAATCTTATGGATTAATTTTATAAAGGAGCACAGTCAGCTTGGGGATCAGATTTTCTTTTGGTGTAAATGGACAAAATAACCCTCTAACCTAAGAAGACTGTGTTTGCCCTTTTTTTTTTGATATTTTGGTGTACCCACAGATATGTGTACACATCTCTGTTGCTGAGCATCAATGAGACAAAATATAAGGGTTAAAATTCAGTTTGAGAAAAAAAAAATGAAGTAATAGGCAAGATTCTTGTGGCTGAATACAGAAAGAGAAAACAGACATGTATTTCTGTTTTTTCTTTAGTTGCTCAGTATCAAGACAGTTCTTTGAGTGCAATTGATTTTGTAGTTTCCTCTGTAGTTTTCAATTAATCATTCTATCCTTTTTCTGAGGACGTTTTACACAAGAACAGGAGACAGGAAAACATTTCAAAATAGGAAAATGCACTTATAAAACCACAAAAGTGTCATGGATATGCAGAAGTGGAGATTCTGTACGAAATCACTCTTTAGAGAAGAAGGGAGAGCAGCACTGCCTGCCACATGTAACAGCTGACTGCAAATTTCCTATTGAATCTCTATTTCTATGGAAAAAAAAATGCTTTTTCCAGTAAGAGAGGCATTTTAGTAAAGAGCATCTACTTTGAGATACAAATTCTTTTGTGAGATAAAGCCTGCAAACTGAAAAAGGAACAGAATTGTGAAAATCACCATTTTCAATGGGGAAAAATATTTTTGCTCCAAGAATGATGGGAAATAGGCCAAAAATCAGTCGAATCGCATCCTATTCCTCTCTTACTCACTCGTTTAACCTCCCTCTGTTTGAGCTCATGAAGTATATAAAGAAGTGGGGACCTTATGTAGTTGCTTTGATTCTGATATGAAAAACTCGGCTTTGAGCTGACAGCACTTCTTTAAATGATACAGTAAAAAAGGGAAAATATCTATACAAAACCAAGAAAATACGCTTTTCTTTTAAAAGCCACTATTAGACTCCTACCCAAGAATAAATCTTTTAACTGAGGACAAGGAACTTTTAGAGTTTTGAATGAGTAACAGTGGCAATATAGCAAAAATAAATAAAATATGAGCAAGCTGCCACTTGAGCTATGGATTTCCCAGTGCAACAGCTTCAAAACTTTCTTGAAACATAACAAATTAAAAAAAAAAAAAAAAGAAAGAAAATGAAGGAGTCAGGCGATAAGGCTCTGACTGATTGCATGAAAACATCAAGCACTTCTGTTCAGATAAATAAATAATGATGGCGTGTTATCCAGGAAAGAGTACAATGCCAACGCTTTTTGATCTCACACCAACTGTTGGGTAAAAGTATTCCGAAACATTCTCTTGGGCAATCAGGCCAGTAGTAGCTCATCTCTGGGACTTTGATTATTTAAATGGGAGTTTTATTAAAAGAGGGAATTTCACCCCAGGAGCACCTTTGTGCCCTATCTCATTAAGGGTCAAGCTCAGTATTGCCTGGCTCATTTTGGGCATGGGGCTGTCGGAGCAGGGAGCTTGAAGCCTCTTCCCATATTGCACCCCTACTCCATTTGCTCCTCAGGGCTGTCCCAGGAGCCAGGAAATTGTTTCTCTGTGGCCTCCAAAGCACCACACAAAGAGGTGGGAGCTGTGGGAACATCTTCTCTCCCCTCAGCAATCAGCTGAATTTACCCTCTTGCACAGCTGGGAATGTGCACTGCAGCAAAAGGGACATTAAACACTCACTGCCACCATGCCGTGGCACAAGGATGGACAATACAGCTGGAGATGGAGAGATGGCAGCTCTCTTCGAGTCTTCTCCTAAGGTGGCCATGCTACTAAGACACCAAGCGCCTTTCTAAATAAATCATCTAGAAACTGTCCCTTGTCTCCAGGAGCTGTACAATCCCCTCTGCTGCAAACTGAGACCCTAAATGATCCTCAAGGCCGTGACTCCAGTCCACCCCAGATCCAAAATTGAAAGTTCTCCCTAAGTTCCTGGTTCAGTCTGCTGCAACCCACCTCTCACCAGGGGAGAGCCCATCCTCTCACAGACAGCACTTCTGTTTGATACTCAGCTCCCTTGCAGAGCTCTGTCCCTCTTTTGGCCTTTGTCACAAAACCTCACCCTCGCTTCTAAATTTACAAATATGCATTGTAGTACAGGTATTTCAGGATTATTCTCCGTTTTTTTTTTCCAGCCATTTCACACAAAACATCCATTTTCCATGTAAGTGCTCTGGATTCATGACCTTTTTCCTACCAAACAGCAGCCTGAGAGCTCAGCTGAAAAAAAAAAAAAAATCCCAAGCATTAATGCAGGAAGCATAAAGGGATCTAATAAATGCTCCAAATCTTCAGCTTCCAATAAACATATGAACTGTAGCAACTGCCAAGAATTATGACTGCATGACATTACATCCAGCTCCTTGCTCTTATTAAAAAGTAAGCACGGGCATCCGATGTGCAGATGGGCAGTACCACACAATCTGCTGCACTTCACAATCTAGGTTTTAATGGATGCTCATAGGTTATGCACGTAGCAAAAGTTTTCAACTTAAAGAAACCTCAGAGCTGTGCATATAGCTGCTTTTAGGGTTCTTCTGTAGAAAATGGAGAAAAGGGAGTGATTCTGGAATTTCTGATAGTTTAGTATGGCCTGAAACTAAAGGTCTTACAGCCTGTTTTCTACTACAGAAAATATAATACTCTACGATTATGAGATTTAAAGGGAGGAATGTATTTTTCAGGATTTTGGGATATGAAAGCTAATATTTGGGACTATGCGACACTGGGGAACCTCTGCTTCCCCACAGACCATGAGCAGTGACAATGTGGGATCCCTGGAAGAGCACTGAGCACCAACATACCCCATAAAGGTCTGGAGTGACCAATTCTAGCAAGACAAGGATCAAGTTTCCTGGATCAAGTTTCCTGCACAATCCCTGATTCTAAAGAATTAATTTACCCAGTTGGTATTGGTGTAGAGAAATTCTGGTCTTAGCATGATTACACTTGGCCTCAGTACTCATAGCTATTAGCAGGGAAATGATGTCTTAGAAACTGTGAACATTAAACTGAATTTAGTCCATCAGAAATCTTTGGTCTATAGCAAGTCTGAGCCATTCAAAAAATATTCAGTGTCATTTATCACAGTTCTGACATATCTATGCTCAAATTTCCAAAACTGTATCTGATCTGAGGTGGAATGAATGGGCAAAGAGGAGTGCAGAAGCAGCTGTCACCAAGAAAAGCATGAATTTGGCATCCTCTAACAACAACACCCACCTCTCTGTGCCACAGGGCACACAATAAAGAACCACTACCAGCCTCAAATTTGCATTCCCCAAATTTCACTTGTGGCTTCAGCTGAGCTGACTTTCATTCTAGGCAGCAACACTACGATTCATTGCTGAGACTGCTCAGATTTTCCCCTTGCTTTTATGTATGCCGGTCCTTGGTGCACTTCTTAAAAGAAATAGGGAAGCATAATTTATTAGAAGTGATGTTATTTTGATCTGTGACCATCAATAAGTCTCTGGCCTTCAGACCAAACACTATTATCAAGACATCCGTTGAACTGGAAACAGCATTAGAAAAGAGACAGCTAACTCAGCATTAATCAAGACTTTCTCTCTTCCAGTATCTGAATATTGTCATCAAGCTTTCTGATAACACCAAACCTCTGGCAATTTGAGGTGATCACACACTGATTTATTAAGGTGGTCACATAGACAGATGACTAGTAACGCTGAACGGCAAGGATAGCATCCTGAGATTGACAGTTAACATAATCATTTCTAGGGCCATGCACAGGGACCTATGTTTGCAGCAGATTTTGCATGTCAAGATTCAGGAAACTATGCAAATAAATAAGATCATCTGGCCACAGATTTGTCTCACTCCACAAGCAAAAGAAATTAGACAAGGCAGAGCATACATTAAGAGACCAGTGCATTTCAGGATCCTCTTCAAGCACATCATTGGTCTAGTGAAAATCACCAGTACAAGCAGCATATTCACTTCTCTGCCTGACCTGTGCAATATATAATTCAGTCCCATATGAAACTTTTACTTAACCTGTAGATTCTCAGGCTTTTAAACCTGGTGCACAGGTTGCAGCTGTATCGGTCAGCTCTAAGAACTGCATCCGCATGACTATTCCACACAAAGAAATGGTAAGTCTGGCTCTTTTCACCTTCCTTAATATTTATGCATCTGGTCCTGCAGCATCAATCATCAGAGTAGCCTTAGTGGAAGCCCCAGAGGGATGAAATAAGAGCAACTGCAAAATGAGACGCAAGCCAAACAGGAATAAGTAAGCGTCTTTCAGAGTTAGATGAGTCTATATCTCTAGAAGCCCAGAAAAAAAAATTAAAACGACATTTTTTAAGAAAGAAAACCATGACTCTGGGCAGGTTTTGATGGAGTGTGGGGCAGAGGAAGAAAGGCATACAGAATATAAAGTCTCCTGAGATCAAAGCACATAAAGTGCATCTTGCATTGTTTAGGCATGGGCTGTGATCCACCCCCTGACAACAGGGTGGGCACTTATATCTTCTGCATGCCAACCTCAGCAAAAGTAGGGACATACGCTATCCTCAGCCTTCCTGGTAAGCAAAATGTAGCACCTTGGTAGTCTCGGGGAGGAAAGAAAATGACAAAATGCAGCAGGGAAAGTCTTTTTCTGGCACTAACCTATTTTCAGATCTTTCTTGTGTTTGCAGTGAGGAATATTGTGGTTTCCTCTCAGTTGCACATCTGATGGACCTGATGCAATTGTGGTGACTGTGGATGGTCCCTTTCAGGCACTGGGCTCATAGAGCACAGTTGAGGACCATTTTGCACACAGTGCTTCATTCCACACACACCGGATTAATTCCCTCCTCCAAGATTTTTCCAAGAAAGAACTTGGCTGAATTTTTGCTGCATAGTCAGGGACTTTAGATTTACATACAACAAAGCAAATTACTAATTCTGAAGACTAGACATGGTACCAAATGTTCTTCCAAAATATTAGGTGTCCAGATGGAAGGGAATGGTAGGGAAGAATTTTCAACTTTGCACAAACTTCTGCAGCCTCCAAAGTGAAGCCCAGCCCTAGAAATTCCTGTTGCTCTCTTTCATTTCTTTAGCAGTGACACCCAGAAGCCCCACATGAAATTACTTCTCCATCAAGCAATGGACAAAGGCATAAGGGACTAAAGGAAAGACATGAAGATCTGAAGTTATATGACTCTTCCACAAGAGAAAGGAATGGATCTCAGCTCTCCTCACCTTTGTCTATCAGCATGTCCACTGCCTCCCTATGGAAGAACTACAAGTAGAAAGCTGCACTGTTGGCTGGCAAGAAGGTTTCTAAGCCCAGGTGGGCACCCAATGAAGCCCTTTCTTTGGCAAACATGAATTTCCCCTGGAACCTGTCATCCCAAACAGCCATAGCGTCCACCAGTTCATCTAAACTCCTCCAAACAGAGTACAAAACATTCAATTTGATCCATACATCTCATTTCTCTTCCATGAAGGTGCTCACAAACTACCAGACCCTCTGTGTTAAAAGGCCTGGGGATGAAGGCGGTCTCTTCATTCCCCATCCTGCTCTCAAAGAGCTGCCTCGTGGGCCTCAGCAACACTTTGCAAGAGCTCGTACGTGTCATGACAGCTTAGGTGACTCGGATGTCAGAGAAGCAGCAAGGGAGGGAGGAGGGCTCCAGCCCAGCTGGCTCGCTGGATCTCAGTGTGTGGGCGGCAGGTTGATGACCAGCTATTCTTTTTATTTCTGGATTTGTGTGTCTGATTGAAAATTTGTACCAGCTCTGCAGTATAAACAGGAGCCTAGGAAATTGGGGTGGAAATGCCAAGAAATCCCATAACCCCAAATCTCGATCTTGTAGCTTTCTTTCACATTTCAAAACCCCCCTCCCTGAACACGCCTTTATTTAGCCTGAACTTAAATTCCATGTCTTAATATTTTCACAGGCTCTAACTGTTTTCTTCTTGCAACTGTGCCTGGATTTCATCCCCGCACCCTTCTCACAGATGAAAGGTTCCATTAATTCCAGCCCCATCCTAACACTGCTTCTGGAATGGTGGGATGTGAATAACAGTGTTCGCTCTGAGAGGTATACAGGGATCAAAGGGCCATCAGCTTTGCTCTGTGCACAGTGGCTACCTCTTATCTGGAAACCCAGCACAACTCGACTTCCCAGGCTTCCCGAGCCTCTAAATCTTGATCTACAAGTTAGATTGACAGCTTCTAACCAGCAAAATTTTGCCCACTGTGAAAGGTGCCAATCTAATCCATTTTGAGGCTGTGATCAGCATGGCCTTATATCCTTATTCAGCTAAAAAGTTTTCCATGTTTGCTTCTAGAACCAAGCAGAGGCAGCAAAATGCCAGTGAGCTGCTCAGGTCTGCAGAATGGCCAGCCCGCTGGCTTGTCTCACAGCACCGTTATGAATAGTGACTTGTCCACAAGGCCTCTCTTCCGACAGCTAAATCCTGCTTCAGGCAAGTGGTTGATAAAATGTGGATAGCCTCAACCCATCTCTCTTGCACACATGACAGACTGCAGCTGCTGAGAGAGAGATGATTGATGCCACATCACTGACACCACATTCAATATTCTAGGTTTGATGTAAATAAATGGTCAGGGCAAACGGGAGCTCCATTTTGGAATGTGTTACATCCCCTGTTTGTGAAGAATACAGTATTTACAGTTTTAACTAATTCAGGATTAATTTCTGTGAATGCAGAAAATGACAGTTTGTACTGAGGACATTATAGGAGTCTTTTCATTATTCTTTTCTTTCCCCATTTTAGTTTCTTTTTTTTTCCCCTTTGAGGATACAAGCTTATCTGATCATGCTGTCTGTCTTATAATCCCCTCTAATAACTTTCGAATCCATTGGCAAATTTCAGTCATACTGAGAGGGAAGCAGACACCTCAGATAGGCTAAACGCCTGCTCATTCTATAGAATTCAAGAGCTAAGTAAAGTAAATCAAACTTAGTTAGTGCTCCAGTATAGGAGAAGTAGCTCCAATCCTTTATCCATTCTGGCAATCAGCAAGTTCAATATGTCATAGAGCAATAAGCCAGCCATTGCACACATTGCCATTTATTCCACAAGTAACTAGGAAGAATGTATGGACTTTCAAGGCTGAGTTAGATGTACAGGACCTAAAGCCACAGGAAACAAAGCAGAATTAGTTCTGCTGCTTACCAAGCAACATGAGCTTCATTCTTATTATTCTAAAATAGTGTGCTGTTGCTACTGTGGCTCTCATATTATTTTTTTCCTCCTTGAAATGGCAAAGTTTGAATCACTGGTCCCTAAGATAGAGCAGGAAACCAAACGCTGATATGAATCAATCCCTTAAAGTGATCAGAATCTCTTGTTTGAGAAAAAACATTCAGTCCTTCCTGGATATGTACAGTCCTCGTTTGAGTTCAGGGGTAGGAGCTTCACATAAAGCCTCTGACTGGAGCAGCAGAGAAGACTACTCCAGGAGTCTGATTGTCGGGCTGAAATCCTACCCTCCCTGAGAACAGCATATGGTACCCGAGAGCCACAATAGCAGCTCTGAATTTACACGCACTTTTAGCTTTATCTCCCTGACTACATGCACCACACTGTAGATCAGCACCTAGAAACAGGATCTTGGTATCTTCACAAGAGGTGTTGTGCATGCACGTGCTACGCTGTGCTGAAAGCAAGCTTTAAGCCAGAAGGGGAAATAGCTCCCAAATCCATGTGCCTTTGCTACAACTGGACACAAAAAAGCACAGGAGTAATGGGACATTTTCCTGCATGGCAAATTCAACATGTTTAAAGCTTCACAGAGGGAAAAAAAAAAATCAGCTGCTGTGTATCAGAAAATGAGAAATGACTGATGCGCTTGGTACCCTGGCAGCCTGCCTGGCTACCAGCTGTGGTCCAAATACTATCCCTGCTGAGCAGAGAAGTCTGTCACCACACACGGTGCCGCAAGGAGTGTAGGAGGTGCCTTTGTGTGAGTCTGTGCAACCCTTACCATGGCCAGCAAGATGTTCCTCATGGGCAACACTTCAGACAAGCACCGGGGCTTTCTTCATCGTGAGGACTGGTGACCTGACACATTAAAATTATGAGTAGCCATAGCACTGAATACTATGAACTCAAACCTGGCATCTACTTGGAGAGCAACAAGTTCAGAGGACTTCAGACTTGGCTGTGGCCAGGCTGAGAGGGGTGTTTGATGGGGTGCCTATAAGAGGTATTTCAGAGAGTTTCATAAAAATGTCATTTCTCTGCAAGTCCTACACAGGCAGTCTTGCCTCACTCCTCTCCCTATCATGGAATGTAGCAATTATTTCCACAACTGGAGGTCCTCTTCCCACTGAATGGGCAGGCTGGTTTCACACCCATCAAGCTCTAGTTCAAGAGGCAGCTTTTAGATCAGCAGCCAACAGACAGACCAATGCTCTCAGCTTTGAAATCCAGAAGGAGAAGATGAAATTTAGGCAACTGGGATGCTTAACTGGAGTTGATAGCATTGCTTTTTGTGGACTGGTCAATGCATATCTGAAAGAGCAGTCTCCAAAGAGATGTCATGTCACCCTGTGCTCTGTCCCCCTTCATCTTCTGCCTCTGTGAGCACATCACCTGCAGCCTATAGACAGAGTTCTGATAAATTAACCCACAAACATTAACAAGCCTGTTTTTCTAAAGGCCACGTTTGCTGTAGCTGACTCTGGGTTCAGGATTTACCGTCTACGTATCCTGCAGGTGTTTTCTTTGGGGAAGCCTCAAGGTCACCATCAAAAGGCAAGGCAGACAGTATGAATTTCATCTCTTTCCAGAGGACTCCCCTAGGTTAGCTGATCCAACTGCTCTTTCCCCTTGACTTTCTTCTCTGCATTCCTTTATCTTGTTGATAGCTCTGCTGCAGGCATTAGGTCAATACCCTGAGCAAAATCTGGGTTGTAAAGTCATACAGGCCTTGTTTACATGGTTTCATCACGGAAACCAATAACAAACTATCATGCAATCATTTGCCAAAAGGTGCAGCTCTTGTCTCTCTGATCATCTATTTCTCGAAATAGACAGGAACCAGATGATTTTACCTTAAAAAGCTAAATCAGAGTGATGTCTATCAGGAAATACATTAGATACTTCTTACAAGGAAAATGTAGGCTTCCTTATTCCTCATCTTAACCCTTTCTACATTTGTCCTTTGTGTCATTTGCTGCCTGGCGGATTATTTGCATAGGAATGCCTTTCTTTCCCTTCAAGTATCAAAAAAATTGTGAATATCTTTATAAAATGGAGTTTTCATCAAAGTAATTCAGGTCTCTGTCATTTCAAGGTTGTATTATTGCAGCATACTCAACCTGGGGCTAACTTTTGAAATTGTTTTGCCAAGAATCTAGTGAACTGCAATGTGAGGCTATCAGCCTTCTGAGCAAATCAGACCACTCAAGCACATTACACAGGGAATATGCACACATCTGACTGCCAATTCACTCCCATGTGACATTCAGGGTGCAAGTCCTTAGCAACATAGAAAGTTTTGAGCCTTGGCTCTACTGCTGCTCTGATGTAGCCTCTCCTGTGATGGATTAAGGTGTGTATGGACAGATTAAGAATTCTCTGGAATTCAGTCAGGTTGAGAGAAATATCTTGCCTCTGTCCTAGTCATGTTCACAGTAAGATAAGTAACTCCTTTCTATTCATTCACAACTGCATGCCAGTTCTTTCTTAGAGTGATCTCTGATAAATGTGTGATTTAGGATCTGAAGTTAGCTGCTGCTGTACACTGCATCACCCTAGAACAAAGACTGGTCTTCAATGATATCAGGGTGAAAGATGCCTTAAAAGTACTCTTAACAAAATAGTAGATAGTAATAACACTTGAAGCTTGACTAAGGACTTGGGCATGATCAACACTCTGTTCAGAGGAGGTGGGCCACAAAGCGTGTCACCAATGACATTTCACATCTTCATCAGTTCTCCTACTTGCTAAACTGCAGTATATCTGCATAGGTGGTAGCTGGTGCCTGGCTTATGTGCTAACCTGGGCTTGAGCTTCCTATGCTCACTGGTTTATGGCTAATGCAACAAACAGCCTTGGGTTTGCAGTATTTGTTTTGACAAGTTGGAAGGAGTCCATGCATCGGATGACGAAGCTGTTCTTGCTGCTAGCAGGTGCAATTGTTCTTTTGACTGAACTAGTAATACATGTTCTCCTCCCTTTTGCTTTTAAATTTTCTTCCTTTTTGGTTTCATTTCTAATATTTTGCAGACATTTTACTCTCATGGATGAACTCTTCTATTTATTTTCAGCACTTCTGTTGAGTATGCATTTTTAGCATTTCTAGTGTGCTAAGAAACTTCAGAGTTCAAACCAATCATGGTGACACACTTTGAATACTCCATTATTCCTACAGAAGAACCTTTATGTGCATGAAAATTTCTATGTAGATAAAAAGTTAGGCAATAGAGGTCTATTTTGACTACTGAAGACTAGCATAGACTTGGCTGAAAAATTCAGCCTCACTGAAGACTAGAGCTTTTGGGATATTTGGTCACCAAAATGCCACATTTCAGAGCCATCTCAATTCAATGAAGAACATATGTAAAGACCACATCTACTCTAGGGCTCATATGGATTCAGTGGAGAGACAGAGGCTTCTTTAAACGTTGTCTCAGGTCATATGAGAACAAAATTGCCATGCAGAAATGGCATGGCAATTCCATCCTGCCCCTTATCAACTGCACAAGTCATGCAGTGTATCTAACTTTGTTAGATTCCATTAGCTAAAAGCCTGATTCCAGCGCTGGCCTTTGGGGTGCAAGGTGTACCTATTTGGAAAGAAGCAAAAGTAAGAATATTTTCCTAAGCAGAGTTTGAATAGGGTGAGAAAAAAATGTCTGATGGTGGAGATACCTAGCCTGGAATGTAGCTACTGGAATGAAAGCTGGAATGAAGGTCTGGCCCTTGGGACTGGAGGGGGAGTGCTAGGACTATCTCTGCTGTATGGTTTGAAGAGATGGTCTAACAGTTGGTTTACTAGTGTAGGATGCAAGGTCAACTCTGTAGCCCAGTTTCTCCAGGACTTTGGGCATACAACTTACTCTCAGTTCCTCTTCTTTAAAGTGATAAAAATAGTGTTTCCTATGACAGAAGGATGTTGACTAGATAAACCCAGGGGATGTAGCTTAAGACACTCCTTTTTTGTTTGTTTGTTTGTTTCTCTCAAGTCATTAACTTAAGGCAGCAGCTATGTCATTTTCTTTTCTTTGAGATCCAATCCCTGGATTTTCCAGCCCAGTTTGGCAGCTGTTGTCACATGCCTGTAACGGGGAACAGCATGTTCCCTAGTGCCCGAAGCAAACAGCACTCTGAGAGCATTGTCCATCTCTGAGGCTCGAGCAGGCATACGCTCTCCTCCCCTAGCAGACATCACCTCCCACAGTAAAGCTTCTCTCCGTCTCACACTCAGCACGCAACTGCCTTTCCTCTGGAAGATATCTCAGTTCTGCTAAGCCCAGGATTCTTGGGTCAAACTAAATTGAGAGCAGCTCCAAAGCTCCCAAGTTCAGTCTGTTGTATGACTTATCTTTTCTCCCCACTCAGAGAGACAAGGGAATGTTTTAGACAGTAAGAGACAAGAATTTGAGAGATCAAAACTCTGCACTTACTTTTAAAATAAATTTTGAAAATAAAGTCAGGTAGCTATGCTCATACAAATATCTATTTGGACTTAAGGCTACATGAGCACTCATGCTCACTGTACCTGACAGTAAAATCATATTGGCATCCAAAGCTTTTACCTCCATAATAAAAAATCTTTCCCGTTTCTAATACAAAATTGTTGCTTCAGTAGCAATTTTTCAGGTTTTCGAAGTGCAAAGTCCCTATGGACTGTTCTTACATAGACGTCACCATTTGTCAAAATAAGGGGCTTTTCAAAGTGTATTTAAACATCTCAGAGAGCAACCAATCTCACAGGTAAGATACTATTGCCTGGATCAGCATTTAACTATTAAAAAACAAACAAAACTATGTATCAAATGTGAAATGCTGCTAAATCTCTCAAAAAAAGTACAATAATCAGGAAGCATTTATTCTAATGATTTCATGTTGCAAAATGGGAAAGGAAGCCAAAACTAGCCAAAAAAAAAACAGAAAAAATAATTTTGATTCTTAAATATTCCACACTCTGTTTAAGGACTACAGTGGATGGTAAGACCAACCAGTTTGGTCCACCTATCTACTAGCAATGGAAAAAAAAAGTCTACTCTGTGGTCCTGGTCATGGATCAGGATTAATGAAAGCTCTTTGTCTTACCACAGCAGTTTCTCTATTCTCTCCCACTTTCCTCTTCCTCATCCTTAAATTCCACCCTGGAGTCTGCAGTGAAGGGCAAACAAATCGATGGCCTTGTACTGTGAAGGGGAGCACAGAGGCATCCGTTCTCCATCCATCCCACACAAGCAGTAGAAACAGCAGCTACAGATGAGAACAGCTGCATAAGATTCCTGACCATCCTTGTCTAATTCCCCCATCCATAGCCATACCAGTCTCCCTAGTGCAGAGGAGAGCTGGATACACCAAGGCCATGCAAGAGAACCCTGGCCTAGCTCCAAATGAGTAAAAGCATCCATAGCACATAATAAGGCAGCAATAGTAGGTCGGGTCCTAGAAGCAATAAAACCACATTAGCAGCATGTGAAACTATGCTAAGAAGCCTCTTTGGTTGTGATCGAAAAAAAAAAAGCATTCCCCTCTGGCAGATCTTTACTGCAACCACTTACATGGGTATTTTTTTAGGTACAAAAACTCTTGGGGAAGGGAATGCCTGTTGGGCTTGGTAAGACGATGACTGATGATATGAGCCCTTGGCAGCTCCCACAATTAGTCCTGGAGATACCGCTGCTATAAGAGCAGTGGTATCCCCACTCAGTGCTGGCTACCTACAAGGTGCTTGGTCCAGCCAAAGATGTCATTATTATTAATATTTATTATTATTCTCAGAGCCTATAGGGAAGGTGGATAGTCCCTACCATGTGGTGCATACAAACAGCCTAAATTTCTCACAGAGAATTCATATATCTACCAAGAACTGCAATCTTATAGCTGATACAAAGATACTAGGACAACCCAGCAGTGATTGGGGGTTTGCTACACACTCTCCCAGGAAATAACTGATATTTCCATAAGTCCATATTTCATGTATAGTTATGCTGTAAAGTATTGAAAATCTTCTCATTTGAAAATCATTTTCCTCCTCTGCATCTAGGACAATCAGCAGTATGAAATATAAAATCATAATAAGTAAATATGCATCAGCTTGGAGTTCATGTTCAGTCAGAGCTGGAATGCCTTGGGTCTTTCACAGCGGGACCCCAGACTCAGCAGGTTTGAAAGGCTGAATTCTGGTACTTTCAGGTAGATGGAAGAAAAGCATAGTGACTTATAGGGATTCAGTCATGCTTTGGGAAATCACAGTGAGCGGGGCAACAGGATGTCTCTGGTTTGTATCCTGGTACCACTTTCATATGTTCCAAATATGTATGTAGAAACCCAGAAGAGACATGATGTACCATCATGTAACCATATTTCAGAAGAGGGGAAAGAGGGTATTTTCAGCTGCTGTCACATTATACGATGTGGGTGCAACTACCAGATGATTGTGCTAACAGGCAATAGAGTGGTATTCCCTTTAGTCTGCCCCTTGTCCAAAAGCAGGATTTGGTGATGCAAAGCAGATTTCTTCCATTTAGGGTTTCTACAGAGATTGAATTTCACCCTTACTGGGACGTTGGGGGCTTTTCCCTTCCTTAGATTCCCAGCTCTCTCCAAATACTCTCTGCATCGTCCTTCAAATCCAAACTGGTCATGCAGGGCAGTGGGAAGGGAAAGGTCTTGGCACAGTGTGACAGTGCAGTTGCTTTCCTGGGCAGTGATGGGCTCAGGAAAGTTTCTGTCTCATCTCCTACATAAAGAAAAATGTCTTGCAGAGGTCAAAGAAATGCTTCATGCATGTAACTATGCAAAGTACTTAAAAAAATAAAAAAGAGGGGAAAAAAAAGTCCAGACCAATAAATGCAACTTATATTCCAATGCTAAAATAAAAAGACACAGTGAGAGATCTGTGGTTATAGACATCTCTGGCCTTTTTAAGGCATCTCTGGCCTTTTTAAGTCAAGGAGGAACTTTTCAAATACGTAAGAAACAAAATGAATACTATGAGCTCTTCCAGGCACAACATCAAGGAAAAAAGGCAGAAAATTTCAATATATTTTTCTGCTCTGTACTCATGAAAAAAAAAAAAAAAAAAAAAAGGCATGTAATGGAGCAATAGTCTACTGAGAATGACATACTTTTCATTTTAAAAGTGATAAAGAAGAACAATATACAGCAGCTTCCATAGCCAGACTTTTTACATCAACAAGCCAGGGTAATTACCCCCAAGTTAGCAAAGACAGGGCCAAGATGTATCCTGAGACTCAATGTTTCTTTCCTATGTATATGGACACAGAAACAAAACAGTTGCAAAACACTGTAAGAAAACTACAATCGTGGCACTGAGTGAAAAGTATCAAGGGGAAATCTGAGGGCCTGTCACTCTATCTGTTTTCTGGATAAAGTACGGGAATAACTGATACCTGGGATCAGGTAGTCAAGGCTTAGAGGACAGTGCTATAATTTGATGAGAATAGTACTAGAGTTTAGTGTCCACTTTTGAGGGCCACAACTCAAGGATTGTGGTGATAAATTAGAAAGGACTGGGGAAGTGACACAAGAACAGTTAAAGGGCTGGAAAAAAAGGCTCATGATAAAATGATGCAGAGTGCTCAGTCATACCAAAAATAAAATATAGAACAGGAAAACCACTGAGCCTCTATCCTTAGACAAACAGCTATAATCATGCTCCTTCTACAGACATCAAGGAGGGCTTTGCAAACTATCAGACAAAGACAGAAGAAATGCAATGGCCAGAACTGGAAGTAAGGAAATATAAATTGGCACAATGTTCCTATCATTAACAAAATAATTTAACCATGGTTTACCAAAGGCTGACTATTGGATAATCCACCACCTGCAGTTCATGCTTTCCAAATGGTATCTGATCTAGCTCAACAATAAAGAAATCTTGGGAGTTCTCAGCTCTTCTAGAGACAGAGTAGACAATCACAGTTTTACTTTATGGTTTCACCATGCCTGAATTGTGGGGCTGAGCCTGAAGTTTATAGCCTGCCTTTTTTGCCCCACTCCCAAACAGGCTGAAAGACATAAACCAGAATCTTGTATTTGGGCTTTAGAAGTATAACATAATGTTCATGCAGCTTTGTTATAAAGTGGGATAGGATGGACAGGAAAGCTAGACAGTTAAAAATAAGCAGATGCAATAGCAAGAAACAAACATTACTGAAAGCCTAGAGGGGCAAGCAGTCCTTCCCTCCCTTTAGAGAGATAGCTCAGATCTCTGCTTCTTTTCTGCTCCAGGGCTGAGCAAAGGGCTGAATTACACACAGAGCAGTGTCGCCCGCGACACGACACCACCTCGCCAGCACCCGGCCTGCCAGGGAGTGGGAGATAGTCACCCTATAAATAGACTGCCCTCTGTTTGGGCTCTCTCCTCCCTCCTCTCGCCCCGGGGTGCATGCGACTGGTGGTGCCATAAAACGCGCAGGAGGGAGCAGCACGGTGTTTCAAAGAGACAGGGCAAGGAGGCAGCAATGCCAGAGCAAAGCGCTCCGCGGGAGCATCGCTAGCACTAGGATGAGCACCCGGTGGGAACTGCAACCCGAGCCCCCAACTTGTTTGGCAAGGGGACATGGCTGCGCTGCAAAGGCCATCCCTGCCCTCAGGGATGCTGTTCCAGACGGATCCAAAGATAAGGCCCTATGAAGCAGCTCAGCTGCACTCTTGTTGCATGCCTAGCACACCTCTCACGGCAGCTCCACCATTTTTTCTATGTTTGAGGTCAGCTTTCTCTAGCTGACCAACATCCAAATATCTCATGGAGACCTATTCTTCAGCAGTTGGTAGATGGCTGCAACTTCTGGTACAAGGAACCAGCGTTACAGGCAGCAGACTCTCACAGGAGAGGTTTTAATAGGAATTTCATTGACAGTGAAGATCCTCATAGGACTTTGATGAACACTTGAACTTTAGTCTGACATTTAAGTGCCTAAAACTCAGTATGAAGCCCAAATTAAGAGATCTCAGGTTCTGCTATTGATGCTTTCTTCCATACACAGCTCTATAAAGCTCCTGAACATTAGTAACATTCCAGAAAGCATCGGTTCTGCTTTTAACTGGACACAACAAATTAAAATCAATTAGCAATTGATCTCAATTATGTTTTTGAATTTATTTTTAGAGTGCAGTTCAGTAACCAAAGTGAGGAACGGCAATCAATGAAGCTAACTTGCTTTTTAGCAAAGCTATTGCCTAGATTATAATACATTTTGCAAAGTTTTCCAAGCTCATAAAGGCAACTGTGTAAATAATGTCGCTTATTGAATTCTGCAGAGTGTTCTAACAGCAAGACTAATGGGTAGCCTAATACACTGTGTAGTTGCTATAAGCAATAATCTCCCGTGCTAATCAGAACAACTTTCACATTTGTTAACATTACAGAAACCACCTGAAAGAAATAACGTATGAAGAAAAAATCAAACATACGCAGAACTAGCTATGAACATAAAACTAGCTTTCAAACTAGCTTGGGGAAGAAAATTAAAACCAAGATAAGGATATTTTAATTCCCACCAACCTCAGTGTGGGAAGTATCCCATTCTGAGTCTTGTTTTGGGTAAAATGGTCCTGAAAACTACCAAGCAAGTTGAGCTCCCACAATTTAAAATGAACAAGAACTGACGGTGCTCTGCACATCAAGATGAAATCTTGGTTACTGAAACAAGAAGGGAAAATCTTCTTGCAAGAGGATTGTTCCATTGGTAGGTTGATATAATATGACAAAATGTATAACTAGGATTCAGCATACTTTTTGTAACAACTGAAAGGATCTACCTCACTGAGTATTCAATAAGCTATTACCATTTCTTAACTGCAAGTGGGACCCAGGTCAGGATCTTTGCTACAGATTGATCTAATGACAGTTCTGTTTTTATCATTTCATCCTGTATTTTTCCACCACAGCATCCCTCTGGATTTTATGCAGGATCTAAAGAACCAGAAATGCCTGGCATGAGAATCACTCTGTGACCTGTACTGGAAGCCTACATGCCCTCATGCACTTCTCAGTATGGTTTCTAGGTCAAAGGAGTATCAAAGGCTCAAATATGTATTTGAACAAGACACCAAACTTTCTGAGAGTCATATATTGCTGCCCAGCTTTTTTCCCTTACTGAGCAGGGATTCAGCTTAATGGGTAGCAATGTGATGGTCTCAGAAAAGTTAAGACAACATTGCCAACATTGCTCCTGGACTATTCCTTTGGGTTTTTTTTTTTTTTTTTTTTTTTTTTTTTTTTTTTTTTTTTTTTTTTTTTTTTCCTTGCCATAAAGGCGGTGTTTCTGGCACAATTTCCACCTTGGAAAATAAACCTGCAAACCACTGGGACAATGTGCTTGATCTGCAGCAGTTTTACAGCCACTGAGTGCTGTCAAAGGAGAAGGCCATTACTGCTGAGGGCATCACAGGACAAGGACTTGGGGAGCTGAGGGCATGGTGGCTGAGGGCATCATGAGCCAAGGCCATCATGGAACAAGATCATTGAGGGTCAAGAGCATCTTAGGCCAAAGGCACTGCAAGCCAAGGCCATGGTGAGCTGAGGGCATCATGGGCTGAGGATGCATGCTGCCCTGCCAGCATGCAACACTCCTGCTCCTTTTCTACTGGAGAAGATGGTCAGTGAGGACAGCAGAGAGCACAGGGCCCAGCTCATTACACACCTCTGCATTAGATCTGCTGTAAATCTGACCCACAGGATGCTCACAGCCTTGTGCTGTCATGATTTGTGTTTTGAAGGTCCTGGTTTGGCAGCATGCAGGCATTTCTGGTTAGAAAAGATGAATCTATCTATCTGGACTACCAGCTCTACCCCAGCCACCTCACAAGGTGCCCCTCACCGTAAACACACTGTGCAGTGCATAGGAAGAGAAGGTTGTCACTCAGAGGCTATGTTTGATTTATACAACTAGAGGAAGGCCCTGGGGGCAGGAGAGGCCCGAAGGTGGCTCTGGGCTGCCTCTGTGCTCCCCTGATCCCAGGGCTGTGCTGGCAGCAGGCCCGTCCCTGCCGCAGGCTGTTAATCTGCACTGGCCACATTTGCAGAAAAAACATGCTTTATGCCTGATTTTATATTTACACACAGAGAGAGAAGAGGGAGGGCCTGAGTTCCTGGGACAACTTCTCTCTTGCTCTCTCACCTCTTCTGGCCTTAGGATAGGCCATGGATTTAAAACATAGGGTTACAGAGGAGGGCGATGGTGGCCATCAGTAGGGCTGGAGGAGAGAAGCCAACTCACATCAGAGCCTGAGGGGGAAATGATCCCCGATGACCCCTCTGCCTTCCCAGTCACGTCCCACCCCAGCTGGTAGGAACATGGGGCATGGTGCTGCTTCAAGGCAAGCAAGGAAGAGTGAGGAGCTTCTCCTACCCTTGAAACACCCAAGTCTGACCTCATAACACTGGGTCTGCAGCACAGCAGCCCTATTCAGAGCCTCTTCAAGTCCAGGAAAATCTTTGCACTTCAGCAGCCATGGATCAGGCACTAAATCTTTACAACAAAGTCTTTTTGGATGAGATTGAAAATGAGATAATCCCTGGGACTGAAAACCCTGGGCTTCATTTCCCAAGTTCCCTTTATAACCATGCAGCTAGCTTTATGTCACCTACATCCAGCATTACCAGTAATCACCAGGGTGGTTAATATAGGTCAGGAAGTCACTTGCCTGGCAACAAGATGCTAAACTAAACTAAAATAAGCTAAACTAAACTAAAATAAGCTAAAATAAGATAAACTAAAATAAAACAAAATAAAATAAATACTATATCATACAAAATAATATAATATAATGCAATGTAAATTGTACATTGAAAATATACAACGTCCTATAAATACACAAGTCCTATAAAAAAAAACTTTGCCCAGGTAGAGTGGTATTTTGTGGATGTGTGCTGTGCTGTTGTTTGGCTGGAGCACATTGGAGTCTTCCTATTCTCTAACCAGGAACCTCTTTGCACATAATCTTGCAGAAATAAAGTATTTCTGAGTCAAGAACCTTTGTACCAAATTGCCCAGTGGGTTTAAAAGTTACCAAATAGGACAGACCTATAACAAGAGCAGTAGCAAGATCGGGTATCTCTAGGAAAACCACACATGCACACACACAAAAGGATTTTTTAAGGCTTTTCCAACAAATGACTAAACGCACAGCAAATTAGAATTTGCTGGGCAACAGAATTATTGCATTATTTCCTTCTTATGCTAACCAATCCAAGCATTAAAGGGATACAAAAGACACTATGTTTGATATAATAGTTATCCAAAAAAAAACCTGAAAGAAATTTTTAGAATATTCTAAAAGGGGAAATAATATTTTGGAAACATAATGCCTGATCCAAAGAAGTCAACAAGAGGAACTTTACCTTTGGTATCTCTAGGCACTGGATCAGGCCCTTAAAATAGTTCTGGAGATGTTCCAAAAAAAAAATTATTTCAGCTACATTCAAACTCTTTGCTTTGCGGGTATTCAGTAATTTTCACTGTTGGTGTTAAACTGTCCAGGGAACTTTTATGCTCATAAACGCAGCCTCTTTCCCTCTGTTGCTGCTTTTACATTGACACTGCATCACCCACTTCAGTAAACAGTTTCCTGATTCACCCTTTAAGGAGCCAGCGAGCAGAATTAGGCACCAGAGATGTGCCTAAAAGCCTTGGTATCAGGTTCTAAGCATCGCTTTAGGTAATTAATAAAAGAAAACCACAGCCCAGAAACTTTCAATGTTTTCAAACCATAACCTCCTGTTCACCCACTTGCTCTGCTCCCAGGAGTCCAGAATCATCAGAATTTTTCCTTTTTTTTTTCTTTTCTAAATTTGAGGGTGGCTTGGCCATTCTCCATGCCTTCCAAAAGAGTGCAATCCAGTGCAATGTTCCTGGGAGGATTTTCTATCCTCCCATGGGAAATAGATTGAAATTAGAGATCCTGGCAGGATCGTGGCTATTGGACTCACTCATAACACATGGAACAAGACCTACCAACCCAGCTCCTCCTAGATTTAGCAAAATGGGTTAAAAATGGAGAAATATGAGAGAAAGTTCTTTTAATAAATAGGACAATTTTTTCACATATCCGACTCTTAAAAGTGCATGTTAGTAGCAAATTTCATCTTTCTGTGAAGAGTTCAAAGCCTTAGTTTAAATCTCATCAAATTAGCAGTAACCAGAGCACCATGGACCTACAGAAACTATGTTCTGGACCCTAAGGTATTACATTCATGAACTCAAGTCCTGCCTACCTGAAGTACTGCTACAGAAGTTACTACAGAAGCATTAAGAAAGGATGGGTCAGGGGCAAAATACAGGAAGAGAGGATTTATTCTGGCTTCTTTCTCCCATGCTGATGTGATGATTCATTTTTTTTTTTTTTTAGCTATGCAATATGGTCTCATAACAACTATTTACGTTTCTTTCTTTATCTAACAGCTGTCTGCAGAGAAAGGCTGAAAAAAAAGTCTAAACATGTTAAGAATGAGAGAAAATATTCATCTGCAATATAAAATCGCATGTTATATTTAAATCTTACTACATTATCTTTCAGATTACGTTTAGTTTCAAGAGAAGGAAAAAAAGAATCCCTATTACTTTCTAAAATTAGCAACAGAATTTGTGTATTGTTTTTATGGGGGGGAGGCGGTCAAATACAACAGATCTTTCTCCAAAACTTTTGCCAGAGAATAATTAATGGCTCAAGACAGGGAATCTGGCTAGATCAGATGCATTTTGACGTTGGCACACTAACTGTCACCTCGAGCGAAAAACGGGAAGTCCTTAGGGAAACTTCTGTGTAAATATGGATTAGCCCCGTCGAAGTCAAACGAGCTGATCGGGATTTACGCCGACAGAGCCCAGAGCAGAATTTGAACCCTCTCTTCGGCCAATGTGGGGTATAAAAGAGCTCCAAAACCTCCAGCGAACCCGTGGCCGCAATGGTGAACGTCTCCACGCGCCACCGCTCTAGCCACGGTTATTGCCCCGTCGATCCACAGCCCTCGTGAAACAGGGTTACGTGCATGCACGGAGGGAGGCAAGACGTCCCGACGGGCAACTCCGTTGCCAAATAAATAATAATAATAAAAAAAAAAAGAGATAAAGATAAATTCTTAGGATACTTGCAGCGCTTTCCAGAGCCTCTTGCTGCAGGCGCTGCCGGCAGCCCGGCGAGCCCGTCCAGCGGCACGGGCAGTGCCGCGCATAGCTCAGTGCCGGAGGCTCGAATCCCGCCTGGGAAGCCGCGAGGATGAGGCGCTCGGCCCCCCGGGAGGGAGAGAGGGCGAGTGCGTCACTCCGGAGCGCGCTCTGCACTAATATGGGGAGCGGCGGTGGCCGGGAGCCCGCGGCCGTCCGGCAGGAAAGGACAACCCCTGTAATCCGAGAGCCGGAGCGGGCACGGGAACTGGGGTGAAGATGCCACCGATGGGGAGCTTTGGAGGGATTAAGCCTTCCCGCGGACCGGGAGACGCAGTATTTTAAGCTGCCAATGTCAGGGAAAGTAATATTCTTGGGTGCACGCAACTGCCTTGCCCAGCTCCATTAAACGTGGCATAATTACCCGGTTGTAATGAGGCAGGTATTTTAAAGAGGCTGGAGCGTGATTTTATAATTGGGCATTATGTAACAGCTCCTAAAGTGTCAGAGCTCGGACAACTCTGAACGCCTGCCTGCGGTCAGGCTGCAATACTTTAATGATGTGTTTCGAAGCTGCTCAGCCTGGGTTAAAATTCCTACATTATTCCGCCCTCCCTTTCCCCTCTATCCCCATCCAGCGGCATTTCCCATGTCTCTGGCAGTGAGTGGTGGAGATTTGTGGAGTCTGCTCCCGCCACTGAAAGTGTTCCTCTAGTGGCTTTTCCATGTTCAGTGGCTACATCCTTGGGGGGAAAACCAACATTTCGTCACAGAATTCGTTACGTCAATGAGATGCACACAGTAGGGGTTTGCTGGTTATTTAATTGTCACTATTACAAAGCTTTTTGTTCATGTTTTACAGGATTTCTTGGGGCAGTGTTTGCCCTTGTGCAGCCCATCAGCGGAAATTCTGCCCCGAGGATTGAAGCGGGGCATCAGATTTGAGCTGGATCCCCTCTAGGGATGCACCTAGTCCATTTAAAATTGCTAGGGATGACCGCTCTGCACCGTCCTGCTTTGATTATCCAGTGGAAACGGAGCAGTGAGACACGCAAAGCTCATTCACGCCCGTTTCTGCACATTACAAGCCAGTCGTGAGGAGCATTGGCACATCCAGCCACTGCGACACAAACTAAACTCTCCATTTCCTTGGGTTCTGTACCTGTTTTTTTACTAAATAATATTAAAAAGAAAATTGATAAAACACTGTAAAACATACTGTCTTTGAGAATGGATTTTGGACTAAAACATTAACGTCTAAGCTGTCGCCAACTTGTGGGTCTGGAAAGGAATTTTCCATGAATAAGTTTTACCACAACTTTGCATTGCATAGGTTTTTCAGGTCCCTCCAAAATATTTTAAAATAACCATAAATAAATAAAGGGCCTATACTCTGAAAACATGACATATCTGGTTCAGTCTGCAAATTCCATGAATTTTTGGAGACACTTTTTGCTTCTAACACAGACACCTTCCTCATGTCCACAGTTTCCTTTCAGACACCTGGCTTTTATACACTTACACATGGACTGTCAGTATTTTTTTTAATGACCCATATTGATGCTGCATTCAAACTAGTAAAACACAGCATGCAGACAATTTTCAAGAGATAACTTGAATATAGAACAGGTTCTGTACCTGGCGAACCCAGCTAGCTTTAAAAATAATCCATAAGGGGTTAGAGCTCTCTGAAATTGCAGTAGAAAGCCTTGTGCACAGAAGCTTAGTGAATCAGAAAAGTTCAATTCAAGTTGAAAGTTGAAATAAACAGACTCAGGGCACACCACGGCGATTTTGAATTTTCAGCCTGCTTTGGTACAATTTTCTTATTTGATGTGCAATATCACTACCTTCGGAAAGCTCTTGCAATATTGTGATTAAAAAAAATTAAAAAATCATTTTTTGTCATGCAGAACTGTGATTAAAAATTGTGATTTGTTCATTCCAAGGGGCAGGGAGGCATGTTTTTGCTGTGAAAGATAAGGGATCTATTACCATCAATGAAAATTTTGCACTGGAAAGATTTGCAAGGCCACCTCCTAGCAGGGGGCCAGGTCACATCTTCTCAAAGGTGGCTGCATTAGAGAAGAGAGAAATTTTGTGCTTCATTTGCCCTCTTTCTTGGGAACACGCATCAGTTCCCTGCTACTGATGAAAAGAATAAAAAAGAGGGACACGAAACACAGTCATAATTGCTGGTGCTATATGTATTTAATGATACCATTTTACATTCTGCTGGGATCTCATGCCACTGCGATGGGCAGCACTGAGCCAGTGCCAGGACGTGCTGCTGTGGGGAAAAGCAACGAGGAATCACCACTAATGGCATGGAAGCCAGGTGTCTTTGCAAGGGTGACCACCACTGCCACAGACGGACTTAGGGGACATCTCTCACTGCATAACAGAGGAAAAGAAAACTTTCTGAACTACCTGGATCTCTTCCATGACACAAAAACTGCAGGAAGGAGAGAAGGGTTAGGGACATTCCAGTTCTGGAAAAGTTTTCTTTTTTTCCTCATTATTAGGAGCTCTAATTACTTTGAAAGAAGAGCAATGAGATAAATCCTGCAGAGCCAGAAATGTGACCTGATTTCCTTCCTGATTTAGAAACTGTCACTTTGCAAGATAAACCCAAAGAGACGGAGCCAGGTCAAAGTGGGTCCATTAGTTTGGTTTGTAAAGTAAATAATAAATCAAGATTGATGGGGATATCACCAGGATTTTCTTTGGTAAGCGTTCATAAGGACAGTGTTATTTAAAAGATACATAAACACATATTTATCCGAACTGTTTGCAGCCGTACATGATCCCAGGACAGGGATATTCACCACATGCACATCGGAACAAAACCAACCAACTTCATCTACCTTCCTCCAGGTTAGGCATTAAAAATAAAAGGCAATGATAGGATTTCAGGTATAAATTGCTTGACACTGTGATGAAGGCCCTAACTCATGCATGTAAACACAAGCTTAAAAGTCAAGCATATACTTAAGAGAGACGCTGCTTCTCTGATACATGAATTTTATTTAGCAGAACTGAGAAATTACTTCTTGTCACCTTTTAACTATCAGACCTATAATTTTCCAAAGTAATTCTTAAGGACAATTGCAGACAACTTACAAGGTAGCAATTTTCAGGAAGAACTGAGCATTCCCTCTCTGAAAACAACAGATCTTTTTCACATCTTTCAAATCGAGCTTCCAAATATGAAGGCAGCTAAGACGGTACCAGATAATAACCCGTCCCTGCAGAAAAGCATGCCCAGGATTTCTAAATTTCAGCCCAACAAGCCTTATCATGAGACCCCAAAAGTTCTCTCCTCATATACACATGCAGAGCTCTCCCTCGAGATGCTAAATAGAAAATGCTTATGAAAGAAAAGAAGACATCAACTCCCTTCTAATATCATGTATTTTTTAATGAAAAACTATCTATATTTCACTAATCTACTCATTTTAAGTATAATTCTGAGTATACATTTGATTAAGGAATACAGCAACTACTCCACATTTTACTGTGGCTCAGCAGCTACCCACGTTTTTCCGTAGCCTGCAGACGTCCTGGGAGGTGTTCGCTGCCCATGCAGGTGTTTGCCTATCACAGTGAGCACTGGGACACCTCTAAGGCAAATCAGGGATAAACACTCTCAACAGTGAAGCAGTTTTAAACTCAGCAGCCATAAGCTGTTGTTCAGATTTAGGAAGCCTCCTGGTCTACATGCACCCTTCATGGTCAAGGTATTTGGGTTACGTACCCAATGATGTAACTGAATTCCTCTGCGATCTCTGACAAATGACTTCTTAGCCTCCTCTAAAACCAGGGTATGAAACAATATCAGCTCTCTATCATACTGTACAGGGTTTTTGCATGCTTTAAATCTGTGGCACTCCTTGTAGTGAAGACGGGTATCAGAATTTGACCCTTTGTGGCTGCAAAGCCCTTTGAGAGTCCCAGGCAGAAGTATAAAGCTCTGTTGTGTTTAGCTTTGGATTAACATCAAGCACAGAGAAAAACCACATGTCACAACATCGATCTCCAATCACATACGAGTTGGGTCGTATTCCCCTATGATTATTTCTGGCAATATTGTGATGTGCCTCGTACAAAGAATTGCATGCTGCTTGAGTCTCAGATCTTTTAGTACATAAACATGAAAAAAAACCACTTGCACTGAAGGCTTCCAGTAATATTGCTTACTTGTTGAAACATTTTTCTTCCCCTCCCCCCATCCCTGAAAAAAATATATATTTTTTTCATAAGTATCCTCTATTTCTAAGGATCGCTTTCAACCTTTTTACCCATATGAAAAGGTTTACACCAGAAAAGAGTATTTCCAAAACAATCAGTCGTCACTTCCATCCTATTCATATCATTCCCATCCTTTCCCCAACACTGAGCTCCCCTCTATTTTTTTTTTTTTTTTTTTTTTTTTTAAGAGGCTATGAGATAGACATATGACTCTAGTGTACACGTGTGTGCTCCCCTGATCATAACTGACACCAGTGGAATTAATACTGATTTACACTTTTTTCTTTTTTCCTTTTTTTTTTTTTTTTTTTTTTTTTTGGAAGCAGCTAATATCTCAGTGGAGACAACATGCTCAAAGCAACAGCAGAAACACCCTCAAAGGCACCACTATTTTTTGGCCCATTAGGATAAGGAGGATCCACTCCCCGCAGCCTCACCACTCTGACCTTTCCAATTCCCTGCCACCAAAAGCTTATAGGATCTGCCAAATCCATCTGCGACTCCACCTGGCCTGTTTCCCACGCCAAGAGGACGGATCAAATATACGTGTCTGAAAACACATCCCTGCTTCCTCTTGGTACCACCCAGGGGCTACCCTCCAACTCCAACCGCATGGAGAAGAAGCCTGCAGTCGCCACCTGGGCAAAACCCTTAAATTCTGTGAAACGGCAGGAAAAAATATCGACTTCAGCACCTTGGACAGGACATCACAGAGTACACACCCGCAAACCCAGCAAAGTAGCAAATCAGCCCTGAAACTACCCAAAGTGCACATGACCCCACAGGACACATCTGCGGGCCTGTTTATTTTTAGTATTGACAAATCCTCTTTGAATCGCAGTGTTTATGACCGCTCTTTCGGGAGGAGATGCTCATCCCCCCTCACTCCCCATCACGGGAGGTGGGGGACAGTGGGGCCACCAGCTCCGTGCCCAGCACCCGTCTCGGGGCTCCACATCTGCCCACATCTGCACATCTGGAGGGGCTCCGCGCAACCACCCACCAACCTCAGCTCATCCCTCCCAGGTAGAAGGAGACCTGTTGCTGTGTCTGAGTTTCACCTCTCTGCTCCTCACTTCCACCTCCTCACCCCAACACACCAGGAAGAAGAAATAAAAAGAAAGAAAATAAAGAAAAAGAAAAAAAAAAAGAGAGAGAGAGACAGAGACAAAACCCAAAACTCCCATTAGAGCCACTCTCTGGTTGCATAAGTTTTGCTTTAATTCAGCTTTCATTTTCTTGTACCATGCTCCCAGGATATCCCTCTTCCCCTCTCGGCTGTCTCAATAAAATCATCATCACCTTGCCAGCATGCAGCACAGCTCTCCATTATTTTTCTTTTATTTGGAAAAGTCAAGCAGAGTTTCCGATTTGAATCCATAAAAAATAAATTAATTAATTAATTTTTAAAAAATCAAATATTTTAATTAGCAGTGTTCCACAAATCACACAGAGGGGAACAAGATATACACATAATAAATTATGTCGCTCCTTACAACAAGTAATATCAATAACAGCCTCACAATACAGAAGAATGAAAAATTTTCCCTGCTACCATGGAAATACCCCTTCTTAATTAATTCCTTCCCTTCCACATGTGCTACTAAATTCCCGCTCGGACACATCTGCCACCACATCGCATTCCCTAAACTATCTGCTGAGTATCCACTGTGTCGGTACGATTATTCCGCATATTCCACATTATCACTGTTTTATTATTATTATTATGGTACTTCTGGAGGCAGAAGCAAGAGGGATGCCAACAAGCCTTGCAGAAAAAGTTCCCCCCGGGCCCCCAGCCCCGGCCTCTCCTCCCCGCGCACGCGGGACCCCCGACGCGGCACCCAGCGAGGGGTGCAGGGGAAGGGGATGGGGACGCGGCGCCACCGGGGAAAGTTTGGGGCTCCAAGCAGGGGAAAAGCCCATCGCTACCAACTCCTCACACATGCTCAGAACCGTGTTTTTTTCGTACCTTTTTCTTTTTTTTTTTCTTTTCCTTTTTATTAGCAAA
>NW_020456088.1:1778471-1785399 GCF_003342845.1 Nothoprocta perdicaria
GGCGGAGCGGGGTCGGGGGGAACGAGGGGAGAGGAGGGAGAAGGGCAGGGGAGTGGGGAGGGGGGAAAAGGGGAGAGGGAGGAAGGAGGGATGGGGGAAGGATGGGGAGGGAGGTGGGATGGGAGAAGGATGGGGAAGAGGGAGAGATGGGGGAAGGATGGGGAAGGAAGAGAGATGGGGGAAGGATGGGGAAGGATGGAGAAGAAGGAGGGATGGGGAAGTAGGGATTGGGAAAGGATGGATGAGGATGGATGGGAGAAGGATGGGGAAGACAGAGACATGGGGAAGTAGGGATTGGGGAAGGATGGGGAAGAAGGAGGGATAAGGGAAGGATGGGGAGCGAGGTGGGATGGGAGAAGGGTGGGGAAGAGGGAGAGATGGGGGAAGCAAGGAGAGAAGGATGGAGAAGAAGGAGGGATGGGGAAGTAGGGATTGGGGAAGGATGGATGAGGATGGATGGGCGAAGGATGGGGAAGACGGAGACATGGGGGAGTAGGGATTGGGGAAGGATGGGGAAGAAGGAAGGATAAGGGAAGGATGGGGAGGAAGAAGGGATGGGAGAAAGATGGGGAAGAGGGAGAGATGGGGGAAGGATGGGGAAGGAAGAAGGGATGGGAGAAGGATGGAGGAGAAGGAGAGATGGGGGAAGGATGGGGAAGAAAGAGAGATGGGGGAAGGATGGGGAAGAGGGAGGGATGGGTAAAGGATGAGGAAGAGGGAGAGATGGGGGAAGGATGGGGAAAAAAAGGGATCAGGGAAGCAAGGAGGGAAGGATGGGGAAGAAGGAGAGATGGAAGAAGCAAGGAGAGAAGGATGGAGAAGAAGGAGGGATGGGGAAGTAGAGATTGGGGAAGGATGGATGAGGATGGATGGGCGAAGGATGGGGAAGACGGAGACATGGGGAAGTAGGGATTGGGGAAGGATGGGGAAGAAGGAGGGATAAGGGAAAGATGGGGAGGAAGAAGGGATAGGAGAAGGAAGGGGAAGAGGGAGAGATGGGGGAAGGATGGGGAAGAAGGAGGGGTGGGGGAAGCAAGGAGGGAAGGATGGGGAAGAAGGAGGGAGAGGGAAGTAGAGATTGGAAAGGATGGATGAAGATGGATGGGGAAGTAAGGATTGGGGAAGAATGGATGAGGATGGATGGGTGAAGGATGGGGAAGAAGGAGGCATGGGGAAGTAGGGATTGGGGAAGGATGGGGAAGAAGGAGGGATAAGGGAAGGATGGGGAGGAAGAAGGGATGGGAGAAGGATGGGGAAGAGGGAGAGATGGGTGAAGTAAGGAGGGAAGGAGGGGGAAGAAGGAGGGATGGGGAAGGAGGGATTGGGGAAGGATGGGGAAGTAGGATGGATGAGCAAAGGATGGGGAAGAAGGAGGGATAAGGGAAGGATGGGGAGGAAGAAGGGATGGGGAAGGATAAGGAAGAAGAAGGGATTAGTGAAGGTTGTGAAGAAGAAAAAATGAGGAAGGATGGAGAAGAAGGAGGGATGGGGAAAGGATGGGGAAGAAAGAGGGATGGGGAAACATGAGGAAGAAGGAGGCATTGGAAAAGGATGGAAAGAGATTGGGAAGAAGGGACAGAGGAAGGATGGGAAGGAAAGAGGCATAAGGAAGGATGAGGTAAAGAATGAGAAGAGGGAGGGATGAAAAGATGAATAGGGAGGGAGGAGGATGCTGAGGAAGGAGGAAGAGGGTAAGGAGGAGAGGAAAAGAAGGTAGAATGGGAAGAAAGAAGGATGGTGGTTGGAAAGGGAAGAAAGATCAATGGAGAGAAAGGATGAATGAGGTGGAAGAAGGCATGGGGAAGAATGGGGCAGGAGAAGGGATGAGGAAGGAGGAATGGGGAAGAAGGAAGAATGCAGAAGAAGGAATGGTGCAAGCATAGGGAAGGGAGGGGTGGGAAGGAGGCATGGAGAAGGAAGAAGGAAGGAGAAATGTGGAGGACAGGGAAAGAGGAAGGAAAGGAAGGCAAGGGAAGAAAGAGGAGGGAGGGTTGAGGAGGAAGGATGGATAGAGAGAGGGGAAGAGTGGAGAAGGAGGAGACTAGCAGCATTGGGCCCAGTAGACTGGCTGCCACAGCAGCCCATAGCACCAGTCCACGCCGAGGACGCCTCAAAGCCCAAGGAGCAGATGAGAGGCTGCTTTTCCTTCATCTGGAAGTTCCTCCAGTAGTCCAAGTTTTTGCCTGGACTAAGCATTCCCAATGAACAGCAAAAAGCAACTTTTCTAGAAAGGGAGCTGCCATGGGAACATCAGGAAGGTCCTCCATATGGGGAAGAATTGCTAGTGAGGCCATGAAGGATAAAAGGTAGGATTTCAGAGTCAACATTCATGGTAGAGGGGGGTTTGCAGTATGGTCCTGCAGGCACCATGCCACAACTTGTCTTCCTCAGTCTGCTCATGCAAGGAGATAGCCCGGTGACAGAGTCTGAGGATGTTATTGAAGAATTCAGGGTGGTAAAATGAAAAGAAGTTCACAAAGAACTGTAAAAAGACACTACAATACTGACCAAGCAGGATAAAATAGCTTATGAACAGGGGACAAAAATAACGGACATCACTTTACTCACGCAGTGAAGGGCTCTGAAGTAGCTATTACTGCTTGGGAATGACAGTCTGGAGCTCTAATAAACACTCCCATGAGAGCAGCTCCTTGCTTGGTAGTGATCAGAAAGTAAAAAGGAGTTTGCACAAAGAAGAACTGAGAAAGCTTCAGAAAGGTCTCAAAGAGAAGTGGTGGCCCCAGAAAAGTGGGTGGGAGAGCAGGTCTCCATTATGTCTTTATCAAGAGTAGGTTCTTGTGGAAATAAATATCGAGTGATAGATCCAAAATACACTAAGGCATTACCTCTGCAGATAACACATCACTAATCAGGGTATATGCTGCTGCCCCATCCTTGTCCTCTTGAAGAACAAGAATGAAGGGGGATGGAGGGAAGTATTGGCTAAAAAAGACAGGGAGAGCGGATGTGTAGGGTGGATTGCTCCCTGGTGGGAGCTCCCCCATGGGAAAACGAACTCCAGAAAGCCTGAAGAAGTGCAGAAGCATGTAAAAAGATAAAGGAAAACTAATCCTGAGGGAATGGCTTGACTTTTGAAGCACTCAGCGTGGAGCTGAACTGTGGCTATGCAAAAGGAAAGACATTTTCATGAGGAGCCAAAATGGGCAGAAGACAGCACAGGGGCAAAATCAGAGGACTCAGCAACTCAAAGAGAGCTGCCAGGTCCACCCTGCTGTGTTGCCGCATCCCTGCAAGTACTTTTCCTCCTCAGAAGCTGAAGAGCTCTTTTTTTTTTTTTTTTTCTTTTCTTTTTTCAGTTTAAAGCACTTCCAACACACATTGGCTTGTATGATGTAGCTTATGTTTCTTCTGAAAATTGCACTTCCATAGGAGTATAGGGACTATCTTCGATGCAGTCCTTACTCCGAGCAGCTTTCCAACCTCTCCCCCAGCTCCCCAGCTATTGCCTTTCCTTCATTATCCTTCACTCCCAGCTTTATCCATCACACCTCAAAAACATCAGTCCTTGCTGCTGGACACACACACTCTTGCAGGCAATCACTGCTCTCTCAAGGGGCTGCCAAAGCTCCACTGCTTTGAGTGGTAGGTGGGACCAAAGGCAAAATTTGTGCAAAAGATTCAAATCATTGTGCAAACGGATTCAAAATCTGAGGCTTAATCACAGAAATGTTCCAGGAAATAAGAGTGGGAGCCAGCAGGATCCTAGCATCACAGATGCCAGGGAAAAAAAGAGATAAACTTGCTAGTTTTATATTCATCCTTTAGCCCATCCTCTGGTTTTGGGATAACCACCTCCTGTCTCCTGTGCAGTCCATAATAGTTAACACAAATATAATTGTTCAACTCTACCACTTTTTTTGTGGAAGAAGGAAAGCCACTGCTACACCTTGGTAAAATACTGGGAACATCTGCCTTTGTTTCATTTCCCTTTAAAAACAGAGAAAATATTCCTAATATCAGCAGATTCTTGTGCCAGAGACGAAAAAATTAGCTCAGTCTGAGCTCAGCTTATGGAAGACACAGAAGTATTTATAAAGGAAATCAAGAGGATGGATTAAAGGTAGGGAAAGGACATGAAGAGGAAATACTTATCAAACTTGTTCCATGACAGAGACCATGGGAGGATCCATGACCTCCCATGTCCCATCTCTTAACTCAACACTCACCCTAGAAAATGACTCTTCCTCTCAGTTTTCAGTGCAAATACATACACGTTATTTGAATTCCCATTTATAAATTGCCTTCCCTTTGAGCATCACTTCATGAGCAGCTATTCACAAAGCAGACCCCATTTTAACTGCAACTCTACTCACAGGCTGGTTAGAGGGATAAAATGCATTAAAAATACATGTTGACTTGCCAAAAATCTTCCTTTCCAAAAGAAACAACCAGCTAACAGTGGCTTACTGAATGTCTGCTAAAAAGTTCAGTCAAGTCAGCTGAAAGCCAGGGCACATCAGATGAAAGTCAGGTACAAGTGACAAAATAAATACTATGGGGGAAATCAGCTGATGTCACCTTTCCATTCACTTCTCTCAAAAACGTGCATTCCTGTCCACTATCAAGCAATCACTGCTTTTTTTTAAAGGGTTTACAGACAGCACAGATCATCGCAAAAATAAATATATTTATATTTTTCTTATTTTTCTAGTTTATTCATAAAATTTTCCTCTTATTCCAAATCCCCACATATTTAGTGCTGCCTTTTTTTTTTTTTTTTTTTTTNTTTTTTTTTTTTTTTTTTTTTTTTTTTTTTAAGAAATAAAGACACTGGAAAAAAATGTGCAGCTCCTGAAAATGTGACAGTTTGGAAAACAGTGTCTTTGCTCTTTTTGTTAAAAAAACACTTCCTCAGACTATTTTTTTCTGAAAAAAAAATACAATTGACAAAACAGTATTTTTCTTTGAAAGTTTTTACACTAATGGGGCACCTGCTGATGTTCAGTGAAGTACTTTTGATTTCCACTGCCATAGCCACAGGACTTTCTAAAAAGCCTTTCACAGCCTAATACAAATGGCATGAGAAACTCCCTTTAGCACGAGGCGCTGCAAGGTAGCGGCATCCAAGGCTCAGTTTAGCCAACACTTCCCTCTACCGAGAAAAATGTATATTGCTATTGGTTATTACTACCTTTGACAAAAAGTGACAAAAAGGGCGAGGAAGGGTGAGAGAGGGAGACAACAGAAGGTCCAGAGATCATAGGATGATGAAAGGGCAGCTGATCCAGCATGTCCTTATTTATTAATGGGGTGAAATTTTGGCCATCCCCCCCTTGACTGAAGTTCTTGCTCAGACATTGAGGACTCCTGGGGCTACTTTTGCCTTTGGCTTTCCAGCCCTTTGGGAAGGAAATGGAAAAAAATCTGCAGGGATGGATCCTCTTTGCGTCTGCCTCTCTGTGCTTTGGAAAGTGTGGGGTTGGACCCACCTTGCACCAGGGTTGAGTCTCAAGCCAGGTCACTGCAGGGATGGAGATGAGGCTCCGTTGCCCAGCTTGAGTCTTGTTTTTTTCTCATCCTCTCCTTTGATTTCTATGAGTAGAGACATCCTGACATAAACCCAGCTGCTATGTCAGGATACATCTGTATCAGCCTTCAATTTCCGTCCTTTAATTAAGTGTATCACCCTCATGGAGAATCTCTCATCAAGCTTCCATGGGGAAATCCTGTAACGCCTGGCTAAATTGCTGCATTTGTTCAATCACACTCAAAGATATCATCCTAAAATGAGCTAATCTAATTTAAGGGAAAAAAAAAAAAAAAGAAATTATTGGCAGGCAATGCCTCAGTCAATGAATGTGTCCAAGTGTAAAGACAATGTTCAGTGCCCCCATGGACATATAACAGCTCACATCATTAAAGCAAAATTTATTTCACCTCCTTTCCCCAGAGCCTCCATGAACGGTTCACCCCCCACAATGAGGCCAGTTGTGCCACGCTAGAGCACAGCTGCTATTTAATTTGGAAGGGTACAAGGATTATGCCATGCTGTACTGAATAACGTCCCCTTACCGTGTTCCTGCTGCCTGCGACGGCATGGATATTTGATGATTAGACAGTTGAGAGAAGAGAGAAACCTTAAGCGGGTAAGGCATTTGCATCAGACTTAGTGATTATCAGTGGCAGAAAGGCAGCGCTTTGTTTCTCAGCAAACATTTCTGCTTCTCTTAGGTTTCCTGCATTGTAGAAAGGGCCTTGCCCCCAGGCAGACTCAGCTTCTGATCCTCAGTACCTTGAGTAATACCTCACCTCATGTGAACTTTGCCAGCTCCCTCCAAAATATCATCAAAATCCTGCTTTTCACAGGTAGCACAGCTCCTGCCTCTTATTTCACACATCGAGTCTCTGCAAAGCAAAGAAAAATATGAATATTTTCCCTCTTTGGATGAGTTTGGAGGCATTTTCTTCCATTCCTGGCACACTACAGACTGAAGGTTGTCTCTGATGCCAGTGATACATAAGCATGTCCTCAACCAAACAAATGAGCTCTTCCAAAAGACTTAATTCATGCTAGCTCAGAGCTGATTCTGCACTGTCCTGAGTAATACACATGTCCATTTGCCTGCACTGTATCCCCTAGACACATTGCTTCTTGGACCACGTTCATGTGGACCACATCTATTCAAAAGCCCCAGATTTGAAGATGCTTTCTTGCTGTGATGTCCCTGGCTGAAGATGAGTCCATCTCTCCAATGAGTTGAGGAGCATCTCAACTCACTGGAAGGCTTTTTCCATGAGAGAAAGCTGGGACAGCTCATCAGCATGCAGCTGGACTTCTGATGCCATAAGGAAGATGTGTTACAAGGATGAAATCTGAAGTTATTTCAACTTCATTGGAGTTTTGGCTGTGATTTCCATAAGACTAGAGCTTTGCCTGGGCCTGAAGACCCTATGGCTCCAAAAAAAA
>NW_020456088.1:1785404-1807476 GCF_003342845.1 Nothoprocta perdicaria
AAAAAAAAAAAAAAAAAAATTAACAGAAAAGAATATCGCATAGAGTCTGAAGCACCTGGAACAAAATTTTTTTTCACAGAACCTGAAAGATCCACCATGCATCATGCAAAACCACGTTGTGCCTTCTATGTGTTTTCTCTTCCTTGAGCAAGGGTCTGCCTCACTTCTGAGCCCAGTGCTATGCCTCATGAGCCATACAGAAAGTATCCAAGGTCCCTCACTACTGTTTTCAAGCTTAAAATAATACTGGCTTGTTCTCTGCATGTGATCACGTTAAAGAATCACACATAAAGAAAAATTCTCTAACATAGCTGGAGAAAATGCCTTTTTTTTTTTTTTTTTTTTTTTCCTTGTCAAAAGCTGCATAGAAGCCTCCAGAAAGAAACTTCACTTAGGATGCATCTTGGAGGCTCAGCTCATAGGAACACTGCCACAAGGACCGGGGACAAAATCAAAATGATTAAGTCATTTTCCACATTTAGCACCATGATCCCGCTTCTTTCTTTCCTTGCAGTCCAGCATGCCCTCCTCTCCTCTGTTGTAAGAATAGTTAATCTCCCTTCCAGTACATGTACTTAATATTTTGTGCAAATCATCAACTGTTTTCTTTTTTTTCTCCTTTAATTTTGAGTCTTCTAATTAATTGCAATGCCTATTAGTTTATGCTCAGACATGACAGTCTGCAAAGTGCTTGGGGTAGAAAGACCCGGTGGAGCTAAGCAACAAAACCCACAGTCTTTCAGCACAGAAATAATCTTGCAGACTTCCTTAGGACTGCTCTAGACCTCTTGCTGCTCCCACAGGCCATGGCTCAGACAAAATGCACTTCCAAGTATTTAAGTGAGTCAGAATTTATGGCGTGAGCTTTACAAATCTAAGGGAAATTAAACTGAGCTATCCTCCAGTTTCTTATAGGGCTTCTTATAATGTTTTCAGAGCATCTTTATTCTTCAGTGTCCTTTTTCAAGCACTCCCCACTGCTTTTTCACCCCCATTAAGTTGAAGATCCAGGTCCTGGAAGCTGCAGGGTCTGACTGCTCATGTTGTTCTCCTCCCCACTCCCTGCAAAATCTCCAGTCCTTCAGGTCACTTATTTCTGGCCGCTTTTCCCTAATGGTTGCCTGCTTCTCCACCTGTTTCCAACCCAAAATCCACTTCAGCAGCATAAATGTGTGCCAAACAGTCTTTCCTCTTTAAGAGGAAGACATGGCTGAATTGAGGAAGCGTCATTAGTATTTTTCTTTTAGCATCCATGGGCTGAGCAGGTGAAGGACCCATGGCTGAATACGGGGCCAGTGCTGAAGCTCTTGCAACCTCAAACTCTCATCCTGAGCTGCATGTACGTAAGTGGATTGTCTGAACACTGCTGCATTCAGGGGTGGCAGCTGAGCCTCATCCTCCTGGCAGGATGAAGGCACAAGGAGGACAGATGGGCAGTAAAATCCGCAGGGGAATGTTGTAAATAGCAGTTTAAAGTAGTGACCAGCTGGTACTCACAGCCTGGTGGTTGTATTGGGCAGACCCTTCCTCACTTGATGAATGCAAAAGGCAGCAAAGAGACCAAATGCCAGGACATTCACCTTTCCAAGCCCATCCCTAAACTGCATAATCAGAAATCATTTCAGAATACACCTACCTGCATGATTGAAGAGACAGGCATTAGTCCCAGATCTCCCTGGGCTTTCTCCTCTTCTCCTTTCCCTGCCCTTTGGCAAGCCCTGTCTGCAAATGTCTCCTTCCTCATCTCCTTGCTCCCACATCCCCATCCTTTGAAACTTTAACCAGGTCCCACTGCAGCTTTCTCCCTCATCTTCCTTTCCTAGCAGGCATTTTTTAGACCAAACCAAGTGTCTTTAAGAGGGCTTTCCAGCATAAATCACCTGCAAGCCTAATATCAAACAATTTGCCATTCCAAATAACAAGAAAGGTTGTGGAGGGAGGGGGAGGGCAACTGCATTCAGCTAGGATCTGGCAGCTAATGCAAGAGGCCCAATTACCTGCTGGGATGAGCTAGAGCAAATCACAGGGTCCTCCAAGCACCTGAAAATTTGTGCTGTTAAAAATCAAGGAATCCTTTGATTCCTTCCGGCTTGTCTCTTTGGAGAAGATTTTAAACAAAACTATAATTGCTGAAGGCTCTCAGCTTTTCATACCTCATCCTTAATGCGATATCCTACCTCTGACAAATGGAACCTTTAAGAACCATACTGCCCTTGACTGGAAATCTAGCATTAAAGCATATCAGTGTGCACACAGAACAACCACATTTGCTTTCCAAGCTGACCCCCTCTGAGGGCAGGGCCAGACCCTTTCTGGATATTGAATGCTTTCCTCAGCATCAAGTAAAGACTTTTTGTTTATTTATTTATTTTCTGCAGAGTTTCTGAGTGCTTTTAGAGAGGGTTTTTTTTTTTTTTTTTTTTTTTTTTTTTTTTTTTTTTTTTTTTTTTTTTTTTTGTTATTATTCTTTCATCTATTTTCAAGCATCGATTTGGGGGTGACTTTAAATGGAATAAAGCCAGGGCTTCCGCCGGGTACTTTGAAGGGAATTACCATCCTCAGCACAAAACAGAGTTGCCCTAAGACAATAATACAAAATCCTGACTAAAGGATCTCCAAAAGGGAGGGTGGTGTCAAGGGTGACCTCTCTTTGTGGGCATTTGCATGTCCATGAGAAATGAAGGATGCTACAGGATCTGCCAGAAGAAGAAAATCATATTTTACTTTTTCTAATGGATATTTACCTCTCTGATTTTTTTAATGTAGTCCTGTTGATATTGAAAGAGGAGGAAAAAGCAGGACAAAAGTGCAGACCTTGAAATGTTTTAAGCAGATGGTTTGACATAAAGGAAAAGTTGAAGGACAAATATAAATGAGAAAGGAGGGGACCCACTTCTCATTTGGGTGATATGGTTTGCCACATTTTTCTTACACATGGGGTCACCATTGTTCTGTTAATGTGCTATATGCAGACTCCAGTGAAAGTGCCAGCTGCAGACATGGGATCAGCTTACTTGCATCAGTCCCTCTTCGAGAACATCCCTTCTCTGCTTTCTCACTATTTTCATGTACCAATGAAAAGAGGAGCTATGAAGCCAGCCCGTACTATAGATACCATCACCATTTATAAGCAAACAAAAGCAATGATTTCTTCTATGAAAAAGTGTGAGGAACTCTTCAAGTGTTTTATTCCTGGCTCCAATAAGCCCTGCCATCAATTCTCTGAGAAACATAACACTAATATATTATCTTACTCCTGGTACCCACATTAGATGCAAGGGCCCAAGCTTTGTGACTATTTTCACAGAATCACAGAATATTCAAGGTTGGAAGGGACCTCTAGAGATCATCTAGTCCTACCTTCCTGCTCAAGCAGGCACACATAGAGCATGTGGCACAGGGCGGCATCCAGACGGGTTTTGAAGACCTCCAGCGTGGGAGACTCCACAACCTCCCTGGGCAGCCTGTTCCACTGATCTGTCACTCTCACAGTAAAGAAGTTGCTCCTCACCTGGAGACGGAACTTCCTGTGCTCCAGCTTGTGGCCATTACCCCTCGTCTCGCTGGCCACCAGTGAAAACAGCTTGTCCCCTTCCTCCCTGCATTCTCTCTTCCTGAACTTATACACATTAATCAGATCCCCTCTGAGCCTTCTCTTCTCCAGAGAAAACAGGCCCAGTTCACTCAGCCTCTCCTCGTACAGGAGATGTTCCATTCCCTTAATTATCTTAGTTGCTCTTCTCTGGACCCTCTCGAGAAGCTCCACGTCCCTCTTATACTGGGGAGCCCAGAACTGCACACAGTACTCCAGGTGAGGCCTCACCAGAGCTGAGTAGAGGGGCAGAATCACCTCACAGTAGCCATTTTATGGCTACTGAATGGAGGCTGAAATGGTGGAGAGGAATGAGTGGACTAAGGTGACAGAAATGGATTTAGCCTCCCTGAAGCATCTAAGGCTTTCTCTCAAAATCACAACAGCCACATGAACCTGTTAGAGGTGAGCACTTAACTGTGTGAGTTATAAGGAGATTCATCTGCTCCACTTCGAGTGTCTAAAAGTTAGACAAGCCTAAGTCTCAATGTCATATCAGCTCCTTCCTCCAAAAAGTCAGCTGAGATGAGCTTGGATATGTCTTTTCCCATTCCATTGACTATACCCTGAATCTGAAGCTGGTGCCATTACTCATAAATATACAGCTTTTTCCAGGGATCTTTACTGCTTGTTTTCCAAGTGCTTTTTCGCAGAGAAGCACAAGGCCAGAGTAGACATCATGGCCAATTACAGGTACAGAGTTTAAGCTTTCCAGCACCACACTCTTGTTTTCTCTTTCATTAGTTGATGGTTTTGTTTGTTTGTTTTAGCAAGTCTGAATTTATTGTCTTGTATATAATGCATGTAAAGGCATGCAGTCCCAGTCCTCTCATTGCTTTCACCTTGAAGTAAATAAGTCTGCTAGAAATCTCAGCATCATTTTAATTGAATTAGGTCTTGTTTTAGAGATTTTTTTTAATCTTAGTTCAACAAACCCTTTCTTTGATGAGTTATTGAGAATGCCAATAGTTTCCTCAACAGAGAGGCTAAAGAGGCCAGTTCTGCTACTGCTAAGTCCTTGACAAAAGGATGACCCCACTCAGAAAATAGCAATGCATGAAGACTGGTGGGTACTTCCTAAAGATTTTCCTGACATTTTTCTTTTCACAAGAGCCAGCATGCTTACGATGTTTTACAGCTTGAGATAAAAGTGTCCTTCCGAGTACAGAACAGAGCTGCATCTAAAGGTGCTCTCTGGAAAGTGATCACAGGAGCAGGGATGGTGTAATCGGTTTATCTGACTGAGGAGATGTTATTTGGATGAGATACTGCGACTGATGTCAGCTAATGGTCTGCTAAAGTTTAAACAAATAAGCAAAAAATGTTTTTTTAAGGGATTTTGCAGAATTTAAGCAATACAGATTAGAAAGATGTGATAGCATTTGCTAAAAGGCTTGGTAATGCACCTGAGACTGACTCAGAACATACTTTAATCAAAATGAGAAACAAAGAAATTCTATATTGTTTCTAATGCATAAATTTAATAAGAGCTTGGCTCATGACTTGACAAGGAAAAAAAAACAACAGCAGAAACAAAACCAACTAATGCACATTGGTTCAGCTGATGACTTTAGCAGACGAGGTCCTGAGCCACTGTAAATGGGCTCTATGCCATCAACCAAATGATACAAATGAAAAGTGGGTAGAAGTTTCCCAGAGAAATTTAAAATTAATAAACAGTTGGAGCTGCTGAGTGACAATGTGTATTGTTTTTGGTGCTACTTTGCAATAGCATCAATGGCAGAGGGAATCTGATAATACAGCAGGACCTAATCCTCAGATGAACCTAAACACTTGCCAGGTGCTGTTTTTCCAAAAAGCTCACTCAGAAATAAGCCTCCAAATATATCAGAGAAGAAAGGGACAAAAAAATCTGGTACAAACTAATCTAACAGAATAAGTCCTTTGTTCTCCTGTAAGTGAGGTAGGATGAATTCAACTCACGTCTTGGGTTAAATCTACATTTAAGGGAGGTTCGGAAGGATGCTGAGCACCCAAGAAGGCTATTCACAGTGTTGCTTCAATCCCTGCCAGCAGAACCCATAAAAACATATTTGTCCAGGATTGGTTTATATTAGGTGCCCTGGTCCATGCCCAGACAATTCCAACAGTTGCTCTACAGAAAATTCTTCTGTATGTAAACTCAGGCACTTCACGCAGTATGACCAAAACCAGTGGGCAGAGGAGCCTGAAGAAACTAGCCCGTCCTCACCCCTTCAGCCTTCTCCAGTTGCACACAGTCAATACCAGCAGTGATAGCAGCCATACTTGGTGATGCGTTTCCCAACAGGGCCCAGTATGGATCTTTTTGACCATGGCTGTAACCCCAGTCATCTTCCCAGCTTGGTCCAGCATGGGTTATAATCACGAGATGGGTTTTCCCTAACCAAGAGATCTTCAGTGCAGAGTGAGCTGCACATTTTTCTAGAGTGTGAAAGTTGTCACTTTTGCCTGTAATTGTTAAATAAGGAGATGTGAAAGGAAGAATTTTGGTATCTTCCACCTTAATTAAACATCTTGATCCTGTTATCAGTGAGAGCAAAATATGCTATCAGATCTTGTGAAACATTGATATTAGTATGTTAATGGCTTATAATATATATGGGGGGTAACATTCCCCACATTGTTTTGTTGTGCTTCATTAATAACATGGCAAAAGCCGAGCTGGGTTGGAAAAGGGAATGCTGATGAGTTTGGCAGATGGTTGGGTATCGCTGGAAATGCCATCACTGTGTTACACAGGTTTTAGTACCATTTCCTAAATTAAAATATCTGACAAGGTCACTTTCCTCCTGTGTAATTCTTGAGATATCTGTGGTACAGGATTGCTCCTGTGTCCAACCGTGTGATGTAGTACTACATCAGACTCTTAATTCTCATTTCAGAATAAATCTGATTTGCACTGTGAAGAGAAACTTGAAAACATGAGCTGAACTTCGCTGAGGTAAGAGACTTGCCAAAAACATAAGACAGAGGTATGATCTACATCACATCTGCTAGAGGGATGTGAATTCCAGACTGCACTTCTCCAAGGGCTGTAATAGCCGGTGGTGGTTTTAGTCATTGGGAAATGTCCAACCAAGGGAATAGATTTGCATAATGTTTCATATTTAGGAGGGGGGTAGGGTTGAAGGGGAGGGAAGGAAAATCTTGTGAGAAGATCACCAGGTGGAATGTTCTAAAAATTTTAACTAAATGATACTTTGTATGTCAGAAGAGATGTTTCCTCTAAAGACTGAATGTTGACTTAAGGTGAGAAAATAAATACTAGACCAAACACAATTGGGAAGGATCTCCTCCAAGCAGACGTCAAGGTAATGCATGACCTACTAGGATAGACAGGAACCCTTTTGAGATCCTTCAAACTGCAGAAGCTCACATCTTATCCAGGATCACCCAGTCACTATCAAGCCCCATCTTGATCAACCTCCAAGCCTTCCTCCAGCTGCTAGTCCTCATCTTCTTCTTTGTCCTCCTCATAAAACAATGCGTAAATCTCACAAACCTTACCATGACAGAGTCAAGACACTCTTCCCTGAGCTAACAAACTTTATTTTTTCTACTTTCTGTTTTTTTACTCTTTACAGCTGGCTTCTGATGGCTTCATGGATTAACCTTTCCCCTGCCAAATCAGTCTGAAAAATGCTCCTCACAGGTGGCTGCTGTTTTGCAGCTCCCAAAAGCTCCCAAAAAATTGGCTGCACACTAATGGAATTATAACAAAAATGACAGATGGTGGCTATGGCATTGATGAGTTGGATGTAGGTGCATCAGGTGCCTACATTTTTAGAAGAATATTGAAGAACTGATGAAGATTCTGAAAAGGATTATATGGTTACTGGAAAACTACAAGACTAATTGAAAAAAATTACCAGGAGACAGATATTCTTTGGTGATGTCTTCAGGTCAAGAACAAGATCACCATTTGGCCAATATATTCCAGTAAAATACAGTTCGATGCAGAGAAAAAGGAACTTAATAAGATGTCTGTCAGGCTTTAAACCTGTGATTCTGTGGAAACCTGACATTTATAACAGTCACATGCACTAAAGATACAGCTCCATCTAGGGCTTCTGGACCTTTGGGCTTCTCACCTTCTTGATCAGACCACACTCAATATTTGTTGATTCAAATCTTATCACAGTATCTGTTCCAAAGTCTTTTATTCCTATCTGCCCACAGATGTATCAACACTTGACTGTCTTATAAATATGACTCGTGAGCCTGAGAGCCTGCTTCACTACACTCTATTCCCTTCTGCAAAAGTTATTTTGTACTTACTGCAGAAAGTCTCTTTCCACGTTCTAGTTTTACTACATACAACTTCAGAAGCCTCTGATGGATCCCAATTGACTGGATGGGATGAGGCAAAGTCTTCAGGGATGACACAGTTGTCATTGGATCTTTCTGTCTCTGGGCACTTAGTACTTAGAGACCAATGGAGCACAGAGAGCAAATTTGGTACATGCATTTTTACAGCTCATGGCTCACAGCCATAACATCATGGAAAGCTTCAGCCCTGCAGAGAAGAGTGTTTTGGACTACTAGGTTAGACATTTTTGATGAGGGAAACTGCACTGTCCTATGCATTTTTGATGAAGAGTCGTGGATGCAGCATTTCAAGTAATGCATTCAAAATAAGCATTGCTCAGTGCTCTAGTTTAACGCTTGCTGACATTTATTCCCCTCTCAAGAACAATCACATCTCCTCTCCACTTTCATTTTGTGGGATTAAACAAACTCAGCTTTCAGGATTCTTTCTAAAGCCTTTCTAATCCCTTGACTATCGCAGGAGCCCTTCAGTTCTCATTTGCTTCATATGAGTCTTTCCTGAGCATTATTTATTGATGCACACATTGGTGCAGACGAAATCTCACCCATGTTTTTCAGGTGACTATTAGAAAGCCACTGGTCAGAACTCCACTGGCCATAACTCAGCTGATAAATCTTACCTCACTTTTCTCTCTTTCATGAGTGCATCACCTTATGGATCACAACTGAGCTGTTTCAATAATACATGGAGGTTTTTGTGGTGCCCTGCAGTGTCCATCGCCTGGTAGCAACACTCCTGTTTGGCCCTGGTAGAAGACTTCACATTGCATCCTGGCGCATTTTGTTCAAACTCTAGTATTTGAGATGATTCAACTGGATTTTTGGCCCCACTATCTTATTCAAAGTGCTGCCGTTTTTGTACACGTTATGGATAAAAGTATAGCTAGATCCAATTGATCTATATTTCTTCCACCAGGAGATCATTCACAATGCCGACTTCCCTCTGAAAATGCCACAGCTCTTGTATGCCACTCATCTCTAGTTTAACCATCAACTTGCCAACTGATACTGCTTTATTAGAGCACCAGCAGACGAGACCTGCTGTATTCTTCTTCCTTAGTAAGTATATTTCCATTATACTTTATTCCATTTTCCACTTGTGTTCATGTCTTTCATTAGTTTGCCTCCAGAATGCGTTCCAAAGCCTTGGATCATACTGAGTTCAGATTAGTAAGCCTGTGATTGCTTGAATTGCTTTTTCCCTCCTTTTCAAATACAACCATTATGCTTTATTTTTTTCCCCCTCCTGCTACCATTCCTGATTTGACAGATTTGTGCAAAAGGCTTTCTGACAGAATTGCAGTCTCATGTGCCAGTTCTGAAGAATATTCTTGAATAGGGATTATTCTGGCCACCAACTCGATTAGTTTCTGTTCTCTTTCATGTTCATCCATGAATGTGCTCACATTTCTATATAAACTTTTCATATTAACCAGAGGCAAGTTTAATCTCAAGTTGAATATAATTTTTTTATTGAAAATAGGTATGCATGTATATAGAGGTTAAAGATTATATAGAGGAGTTATATAATAGATTAGGGTTAAATATTGCATATTCATACACACACACATATAAAAGTATATCATCTGTTATCCTAATGATGTCCAAAATCTACTCACTGCCCCATTCCTAATCAATCCCACATCCTCTTTGTTTTTCTTTTTTTATATAACTGATGCATAATTTATTATTGTTTCAATTCAATTTCTAGTTCTTTTTTTATACTGGAAATTCTCATTTATTTTCTAAACTTTAAAGTCTTGCCTTCTTTCTGAATAGCCCTTTCTACCACTCCCTTTAAGCTCTCTGCTGCTAATACTCTTAAGACTGTTGTTTTTTTCTCTGTTTAGGTCTCAATCCCTATACTTAGACACAGGCTCCAACTCATTCAGATTGTGAATATGTTGTTTTGATTTGAAACCACTAGGCGGAAGTATTCAACAAGTTTCAAAGCTGTAACTGTTGATCTGTTGCACATTCCAGCCTGAGGTGACAATTTTAGGAAGTTTGCAGATTCTAGAAGGAGTCCAGGGGTCTGCTGGCTCATACTGCCTCTGGCAAAGTGCCATGGCACTTAATCCCATGAAGAAATTTATAACTATATAATTTCTTCGTCACATTAGCAATGCAACTTCCCAACCTCTTGTTCTGAAGACTAGAAGCTACTTCTAATTTCTAGGGTAATTTTTCATGACTATTCTGTTTAAGTGCTTATTTAAGTACTTTTCTCCTCAGCTTATATTTTCCTTTTATTGTTGCTATCAAAGGAACAAACAAACATGTCGTTATTGAGCCAGGTTTCTCATATGTGGTTCAAGGGAAATACTCTCAGCCCTAAAGTTTTTGTTGTCTCTGCTAGTAATCTCTTTAAAAAAACTAGTGACCTCTTTGTGGTGAAAATTTGTAAATCATACGTAGATTACAGAAGAGGTAACTGTTTAAGAGAAGAGGTTATTAATTCAGCTATCTAAAAGGGGGCAAACAAATGAAATGCCATTCAGCATGGCCACATGGAAGGCAGATCATCTAGAAATGAGACTGTACACCATCCTGCTGTCTCAGGAAACTATGATTACAAAAAGGATGTTGGAGGGATCCAAAAATTATGAGGATTCAGAGAAGACCCACAAGGAACAGGAAAACATGCCAAAACCTTTACTCAGAGAAGTTTCTGCAAAGGGCAAATGCATCTTATGAATTACTTGTATTTCCTTGTACTGATAATGGATTCATTAGGGCACCATCCTGCTTCCTCTGCTAGTACAGCTCTGACTCAGCTTCTGAACAGCCTTCCCAGAAAGCTGGATGTCAGTGAGGCTTGTGTGGCGCTAACTGTAAATAAACCTACTCATATACAAGGCAAGAATACTCTTCCTAGCACAGGAAACTGGCAAAGATGAGTTTTGCTGCCTTTGGGTATGCATGTGTTCGCATATTTCATCTCCTGAGAGGATGTGGTGTCAGAACTACTCTGTGTATGCCCAAATCAGTGAGAAAGGTGAGTGTGACTCATTATTGTTTCTTGACAGACTCTGCACATCATGGGAGTAGACATCTGGCAAGTTAGACTGGAAAACACAGTCTTGTTTGTGCGATGTAGTCCACTCCTAAATTTTGGTGGGCCCCAAATTGGATGACTGTTTAACAAAAAGAAATATTTTAGCCAAGTAAAAACATTTCTTTACAGTTTTATTAATTATTTTTAGTTTTTAATATGAAGGAATAGGTCTACCACCATTCCAGAGCCACTAAAATATAGATTTCACTGATATAAAACAGATGGTTCACTATGCGTCAGTCTTAAAATATGAAGGAGTACTAGTCAAAACTAATCAGAGATGCTACAATGTCAGGAGTAGCTAGGAGAAGCTAACAGAATACCACAGAGAAAATAAAAATTAGAAGGTATTATAAATATTATTTATTTATAGTCTGTGTTCAGACAGCCTCAACTGAAAAAAAGAGTCCCATTATCAAAGTGCAATTTAACATTCAGAATAAAAGATTATTTTTGTCCAAGGAACTCACAATCTGAAGAAGTGAAAAAGGCAGAAGAGGAAGGTGGCAACGATGAACAGAGAACTACGGCTTTAGAGTGGTGATTTGCCTTGCAAGTTGCACACGGAGCATACAGCAGATTCATACCCAGAGCTGAGCCCCCAGTCAGTCATTAAATCTACTTTTCTTTCCGTCTGAAATCAGTGCAGGGAGAACTGATTGACAGAACTTGCCAAACTTAACAATGACTGCAAGATTACAGACTGGGAGTTACGAAAGCAAAGCATCTCACATTGACTTGCGCATAACATGTTTGATACTCAAACAGGCGATTAAAATGTCAAGACAAATTTATGACTATGCATGCCTAGCACATGAAATGAGGGATCACACATCAGACGCCAGGCAGCAAAATGCATAGTTAAAAGTATCTCGAAAGTGTGTACACAGAAGGCATGAGACAGACTACAATGTGGTCATGCGTCTTTCTGAGAAGCATCCTAAGTTAGCAAGGTCCTAAAGAAGGTTAAAAACGTATGGTGAAGATTATAAGAGAACAGGTGTGCACCTGTTTTCAAGAGAAAGGAATTTATGATTACATCTATAGTCTCATGTTAACTCCAAGCTCAAATGCTTCAACCCAAATCCTAGCCATCCACACTGTCACTACCTCAATTAGTTCCAGCCCTTCACTAAAGCAAACGAGCCTTTCCATTGAAGAAGTGCCAGCAAGAGGGGGGATGACTCACCCTGAGTGCTTCACCTACAACCAAAGGGGCCCAAAGGCCAAGAGAACCTTTGTCATAGGTTCAGGGTTCCCCACAAGGCCATGGCTGACACACACCACCATGACCAAGGGCAGTATTGATGGGACCCATGTGGAGCTTCCTCATTTCTGATATCTAGTGAAGTGGCTGAAGTCCTGTTGCTGACTTCCCCTCAGTGAGCCTGTCTATTTGTCTCTGTCCCCCATTATCCATTAGCAGGAAGCTTGATCATCTAATTTAGCCATTCTGTAGAGTTTAAGGAAAGCATCTAACAAACACAAAATTTTGTAGGGATTGGCTGGTAGGAAGACAAGAAGCAAAGTTGCCTTAGTTTCATTGCTGGACAAAAAATATCCTCACTGATAAAATATAAAACAAGTTTTTACTCAGTCCAATACAAATTCTGGAATATTGTGTTGCATTTATTATTTCATTATGCAATAACACAAGTACAATAGCATACATAACATAACTTATTCTGTAGGTTCATCATATTGGAGGAGGTCCAGTATGGCGTGGCATACCTTTTTATCATGCAGTGGCTATTTTTGTGATATATCCAACCCAAGACGTAAACAATCATTTGTGTAACAGTTTTTTTTTAAAAAAATAGGGTATTAATTAAGGATAAACTCAGGGTAAATACTAGCTCTTCTCCTTTTCTCTATTTATGGTAAAATTGACATTCTTTTCCCTATTCTATCGGAGCTCTGTTGTAGCTTGAGCTTCTCCCTAGCTCTTAAACTGGGGTAATGGGTGTAATCTCAGCAGGCATGTCTGTCTCTGCTGTGCATACACAGCAATACTCAGGTACTGGAGGAGCTGCTTTTGTTGATAAAAAGAAAAAGAAAAAAAAAAACAGGCACCAAAACCTTTCGCAGCTTTTGTTTCTGCATTTATAAATATTGAACTAAGCTGAATATGGCAGAGTCCAAACTTAGCAACTGCCACAGTCAAGTAATTACATTCAACCATGTTTAACTGAAGTTGGTCACCAAATTTTCTTTCATATTTAATGCGGAAACTGCTTCAGTTATATCAGCTTTTGTGGACATTTAAAATATTCTTGACAACTTTTTCACTGATACACTATTTAATACCTGAAGATTGTTGATTATCTGCAAATTCTTCATTCTCAACCATGAGATTGCCACTACTGGCTCTTGTGACACTGTCATATGATGGAGGAGAAGATGCTGAGGACAAAGTTTCAGACTTGTCTAGGCTCCTACCATAGTTCTCATCCATCATAGATGCAATAAGTCCTTCTTTTTCTGGAGCATCCTCTCCAAGAATATCACCACTGGAAGTTCTGTGATGGTACAAGTAAGAAGCCTGCTTTATGGAGCGTTGAAGCAAATGACTCCGGTACGCACGTTGGATGACAGTGGCACAAACTTCTTCTTGTTTGTGTCTAAGTGTAGTGGAAATTGGCTCGTAGGATACTTTGGAAGGATTGGCAGCCATGAACTTCTCCTCCATCTGTACTTTCAGAGCATCCATTTCCCCAGAGTCTCCCAACACTCGTTTAGTAAAAGCAAACAAAATATCCAAGCAATGGATCCTGTCCCCGCTGACCATGGGCAGGTCCATTGATATGAGTTCAACTTTGTTTGGCTTTGGTACACGTAAAGGTTCAGCCAGAGCATCTGCAAAGTCTGAAAGTGCAGAGAAAGTTATGAACTGACTTGCTTCAGGATCAAACTTCTCCCAGACTTCATAAAAGATGTCGAAGTCATCCTCGCCTAGAGGCTCTGCGCTTTCCTCAGTGGCAGCATTGAAGTTCTCTAAAATAACAGCTATGTACATGTTTACAACAATGAGAAATGATATAATGATGTAACTAACAAAATAAATAATGCCTATAGCAGGTTTACCACATTCACCTACTACACCACTTATGTTTGGATCACAATGCGGAGGTCCAGTGTTTAAAATGGGACTGAGCAGTCCGTCCCAGCCAGCTGACGTCGTGATTTGGAAGAGGCAGAGCATGCTGTTAGCAAAGGTTTGGAAGTTGAACATATCATCAATGCCATCTTCCATCTTCACATAGGCAAAGTTAGCCATGCCAAAAATGGCATAAATGAACATGACAAGAAAAAGCAAGAGGCCGATGTTGAACAGAGCAGGTAGGGACATCATCAAGGCAAAAAGGAGAGTTCGAATTCCTTTGGCAGCTCGAATGAGCCTTAGTATTCGTCCAATTCGGGCCAAGCGAATGACTCTGAAGAGCGTAGGTGGCAAGAAATGTTCAAATGCTTTACCAATGCCAGAAAGCAATAAGGCTAAAAAGGAGATGGTAATAATTGGTTAGAAGATGACATTTCTGTTAGTAGTGGAATTAAATGATAATATCCGTACAGCTGAAAAATACCTTGTTGTAATACCCTAGCATAACAGCATTTAATAGAATTTGCAGTTTTCAACAGAGCTGGAAGACAAGCTGCAGAGGTCAACAATTATGGCCTGCGTTCTTCAGCCACCAGAAGCTAGTCTCTTTTGCACTAAGGATGGCAAACACTTTTCCATGCACGGTATTTATGCACAGTATTTAAATATGCATAGGAGCCAGTGTCTGTGGGTAATGGTTACATGGATGCTTTAGCAAGGTATACACTTCAGCAAGTTATGCACTTGTATTCTAATTTGTAGCCTCAAACACTGACACTACAGAGCTAACACACAAAATAAAAATGATGTCATGGCCATCATTAAGATAAGCATGAAGAGACAAACACAAAAATGAATACCATTCTACAACAGCTTTCAGGTCATTCAGGAGCATAGCTATACATGGATGCTATTGTTGCCCAAAAAGCAACTCATATTAAAGAAAATAAAAAATTTTCTTCCAGAAAATGTCCTTTGCTATGTTCGCAATACTAGCACTAGGATTATTTACACTGACAGAAGAGCACACTGACAGAAGAGATTATTTACACTGACAGAAGAGATTTCAGCTCTTCACCTCATTCTTCCCTCATTCTTCCATTGAGATCCCTTGAAATAAAAGTTAATGCTTTTTTTTCCTTTTTTTTTTCTTCTTTTTTTTAGGGGATGTGGAGCCTAGATTTAATTAGCTATGCCTGAGATACAGGAAAGTGAATCCTGCTATAGTCTCTTCATTCTCATTCTGAACTCTATAGTCTGTATATATTTCATTTTTTTATTACAAGCACAGATGACAAAGAGAAACAATTTTTATCTGATTGAAGACTTATTGGTTAAGAATCATGGCACTAAATCTGTAACAGCTGAAATTATCACATAAAGTGGTATTGGTACCATGGATCATTAAATCTGCCTTTCAGATGGGGAAAAAACAAGCTAAATAACTGTTACAAAAGATTTATATAACACAATATTCTCTTTAAATATTGTTTTTATTGAAAAAAAAGAACTTTTAAAAATCTTATTTTATGCTATTTTTATGAAATGGTAGCTATTTACCCTCTGATATTCTTTCTTTCTTATCTTCTTTCTAAACTATATAACTGCACTTTTCAACATTATGCTTCCTTTGCAACATTTTTTCACAGCTGATTTTTTTTCTGATTAGAATTATAGTTAGTAAATAATTTGCCAGTTCAGTTTTACTTACCAATAAGTGACATGATCACAACAACTAAATCAAATATGTTCCAAGCATTTGAGAAATAGTATTGCCTCAGAGCCACCAATTTCAATACACATTCTGCAGTAAAGATGGCAACAAAAAGTATATTGATTTTATTAAGAACGTAAGACTTTGTTTCACTTTGGTCATCCGTTTCCACCATCATGGTGACCATATTGAGACAAATGAGAATCATGATGATGACATCGAAGGCTTGACGTGTTACAATGTCAAAAAGGAACCCTTGGTATTTGTTCTGTAGGAAGAAAATATATCTAGCATTAGCTATAAAAGAAATGGACATTCATCTTTATATACTTACTAACACCTTTTTTTTTTTTTATGTTTCAGAGCCATTTAGTTGTGAAAAGGGCAGAGATATTTAAGAAAGTAGAATATAAAAAAGACACTGGACTCCCTTCTTATCCTGACGTTTAATCAGCTCCAAGGTGAATATATAATCCAATAATGTTTATGCACAAAATTAATATTTAACTGGTAAAACTTTTCAATGCATTTTTTAAAATATGGAATAGACATTAAGGGCACAATTTTAATACCAATGTAAAGATACTATCAATAATTAATGTACAATATATTTATGTAGGCACTTTTCAGTGAATTAAGCTAATTTTGTAATGCATTTTTCATTGGAGGAATTAAGACAGTCTTACCAGTGGCCTTGGGATAGGCTTTTGAGGTTTCTTGGATCCGAGTTTTTTCATTGCATTGTAATATTTTTTCTGTTCTTCTGTCATAAAAATATCTTCCCCACCTAAGTATATAAAGATTATTGTTGATTAAAAAAAACAGCAGTATTGTAGCTAAGAAGACTAAAATACTGAAAGTTAATATTTCTTTATTTTTCATGTCTTGTTGGGTATGCCAGGATACCTGACATTTTCATAATCTGCAATAAACCGCAAAGAAATATAGTAGCATAAACCCTATATCTGAGAGAACAGAAACTCTGCAGTGAAACTTGGAAAGCTCAGAAAGCCTCAAAGCAACAGAGTAATGAAAACCTGGATTAGAATAACCCCGTTCCTGGTTTCCCACATCCTGCTCTTGATAAATATACAAAATACTTATCACAGCATCTGTCTCCAACCCCTTCTAAGTAAATAGTGCCCCCACAGTGCTCAGCACCAAGGGTAGCGGCAACGTTTTAATGCACTTTGGAACTCCACGGTCTTTAAAACTTTGGGAAAGAGTCGTGTGTTCATGTTATAGGCGAAAAGAAATGAAGAATATCACATGCAATGTTACTTCTGCTAACTTTATTATAAAATCTATTGTAAATGAAAAATAGATGTTTGAGATGTCATGTTTAGCAAAAATTCTGTAAACTAATGACAGTATGCTAGATATAGTCAATGCTTGGAAACACCACCAGTATACTTATCTTTTTCTTTTGTTGGTTGAAGTTGTCGATAATAACACCAACAAAGAGATTCAGGGTAAAGAAAGATCCGAAGATGATGAAATTCACGAAGTAGAGATACATGAATAGGTTATGTTCCATTTTGGGCTGTTCATTTTTCTGCAAAAATGAAAAGCAAAGTGAAAAATAATCAACAGCAACATGGCCTCAATTAAGAATAGTATTTTTGCAGATGATCTTACCAAATGATCCCAGTAGAAACTAAGACTTACAGCCCTATTAAAAAGGCTGACAGAAGTAGGTATCGTTCATAATGATCAGTAAAGCTTAACACAAATTTTGATACGTTTTCCTAGAGGAAGAGGCATGAAATTGTGGAAGGAAGTAATATTTGCAGAACAAAATTTATTCTTCCACTAATGGATAATGAAGTTTACCTTTATTTTCCACTTTTTTTTTTTTTCTACTCCAAACAACTGATTCTTTTAAATCTTTTCTTTTTAGAAACCTGACTTAAGATACTGCCAGTTTTAGTTGGTCCCACTAAAGTAACATCAGAAACAGTTATTGAATTAGACATTCTCGACATATTTCTCCATAAGAGTAAACCAAATTTCAAATTCTTCCAAGGAAGCTGTAAAGTGCTCAGCACTTGAAAAATCAAGCAAATTATTGAAAACTCTAATCTTATATATTATTTTTTCTTCTCATCATAAAGGCAGTCAGGGATAAAAATAAAGCCAAAAGAACAAATTTAAACTTCTCTGCTGGCTGACAGTGATCCATTTAGCAGTCATTGGAGTTTAGAGAGGCATTCATCTGATCAATATAGGTATCTGGGATGAGCTGATCTAGATCCTTCGGGCATATTGACTAGATCTCCATTAACCATAAGAGATGTATGGATGCTGAGCTGCTACAGGGACCTTTACACCATAGATAAATTAATTTAGGCTCCTGGGCCTGGAGTCAAATCCCACTCACCAGCAGAGCAGGTTAGCATGGTGATGTTGCGGGTCATTCCTATATGAAATGTTTGCATCAGATGACAGAAATAATTACTGGAAAATTTCAGCACAGACATATGGAAGATATTAATAATATGTAAAAATCACAAAAGCAGGACAGAAAACGGAAGAGCTGCAGTTTAGAAGTAGTGACTAACCTCTCGTGAGTCTACTGCTGCGTACATAATTTCCATCCAGCCTTTAAATGTTGCCTAGAGAGAGGAACATCATGGAAACGGTGTTGAACTTTTGGGTAAAAGTCTTCATACCATCTGCAATATCTAAGTAAAACTGATTGGGGAAACGGGCTGTGGTGTGGGCACATGCACATTGCACTGAATCCTGACTTGGGAGAAACTTGTCCATGCTCTGCATGGGACATCCTCTGCCTTCAGGGCAGGAAAGCTTGTGAGGGAAGGACAGCACATGTTATACAAGGTTCTTGCCAGACCAGTCCTTCACTGCATGGGCTCCTGAAGGCCTTGCAACCTCACAGCTGAGCAAATCTGAACAAAGAGGGCTCAGTTTATCTGCACTGAGAATATCCCACATTTTTCCATGTGCTCTAACAAAATTACTATTTGAACAGTCAGGTATGAGGGAAAAGGAGGCTCTATGAGACCACTCTTTCCCATCAGCTACAGGGGTGAATTAGGGTTTGGCTAGATGCAAGTTCCATCCTGGCTACTGTGGGCAGATGACACTTACCACCTGAAGAAGAGCCAGGTAACCAGAGCCAACATTATCAAAATTCACTTTGACATTGACCCAGTATATTTTTCCTGTATTATTGTAAGTTTTACAGTCTGTTATGTCATTAATAGAACTATTTAATTCTGAATCTTCGTCTGTCAAGTTGACACATTTTCCAAACTTTCCAGCAAACAGATTCACTCCCATGATGCTAAAGATGAGCCAGAAGATGAGACAGACAAGTAGGACATTCATGATGGAAGGTATAGCTCCCACAAGAGCATTGACCACCACCTTTGATGAAATGAAAAAGAAGAAATAGTTACTTAAAGAAAGATGGGCTCCATTTGACCCAGTGTGTGCAGGGAGGTTGGACTAGATGATTTATAAGGGTAATCTTAAGGTTTCCTTCCAATCTTAAGGATTCTATGATTCTATGATTAGGCAAAATCATGACTGGCAATGAAATGCCAATGAAAATACCAATGAAATGCCAAATGAAAAGGAATAAAAAATTTCATCTTCACTGAGATGACCAAGGATGACTTAAATTGTCTGATAACAGTTCATTTCAGCAAACAGATAATTGAGCCCATCTTTCTTTAAGTAACTATTTCTTCTTTTTCATAAAAAGGTATTAATTTCTGCCCTCACAGGGACAACATTGCAAGCAGAGAAAGTTCATTTTCACTTCCAAACAATATCCAAACATAATACCTTTCATCATCAGTGTTTTTGTATTCCCATGTAAATGTCCAGCAGTGACATTATAGATTATGTATTTTCACCCTAACATACCCATTATACTCCATAGACTTAGAAGTTAATTTTGCCCAAACTCTGTTGTGAATATTATTACTGTTTCACATTACAGTGCACAGATGTATTTTGCACAGGACTAGTTAAGAGAATTTCTCTGCTTTTATGTGATGGTGGGTTTGTAATTAAAGTCATATCTAAGTTCCGCATTTTCTTTCAAAGGAAAAGATAGCAAATAATCTACAGAGACATACTTGTGCTTTTTTTGTAAGAAATAATAATAATTTGGATGAAGTGCCACTTAATAGTCTACTGCTCTTGTAAATCAATCCAATAAAAAACTCACTTTTTTTCTGAATTAGCTTTCTAACAGACCTAAAAATGAAAATTGTGTTCATGGTTCTTCTTTTGTTTTTGGTCAAATCAGTAAGACAAGAAGACAAGAATGATTGAATGACATTAGAGCAGAGTTCTCCTGGGTCTAGAACTAATTTTAGCAATGGCCAGGTCCAAGCACATAAAAAAAAAATCTATAAGAAGCACATAGTTTCAGAGTAGCCCAACAAATGGCCCTTTATCAAAAAAAAAAAGTCTTGTAGACTTTGAACTTTGTTTGGTGTAGGCCTGCCAGCCTCGTAAAGAGACATCAGAGTTAAATGATGCTGTTACGTGGTTATTACTATAGGCTTTGATTCATGATCTCTCTTACCCTCATCCCTTCAAATCGTGCCAATGCTCTCAAGGGTCTCAGAGCTCGGAGAGTCCTCAGAGATTTCATATACTCAAGTGAACTCCCTATGATATTTATTAAAGAGATCTAAACAGAGACACAAAAGAAAGTATTAGCAAAATTCAGGTATCTTGTTCTTTTATTGAGGTTCAAAATAATCATCACTATCAGCACCACCTTATTGATGAAAGTGGAAAAGAGCAGCCTGTAAACTCGAGTGCATATTTTCTGCATCTCAGAATTTAAGGATGAAGTTTGCTCACCATTGAAACCAGTGATTAAATACTCTATGCAAGGGTGCTAGTTTTTGCTCAACATAATTTCTCCAAACTTGGATTGGATGTAGATATTTAGATAATTGTGAAAAAGGCTTCAGCGTCCAGAGTGTGATGTCCCCCACATCAGCATTAACAAAAGATAAGAATTCAATGCTTCCTGGAAGAGAGTTACTCGTTCAAGCTGTCTTAAATTCACATCTTAAAAAGAATCAGCTGCTCTGTTGCTATATCTTGGATTAGGACCTTCCTGCACACGCTGAGGGCAGAACTTACATGTACAATAAGGAAGTCCAGCCAGCACCAGGCGTTGGTGAAGTACTTCTTGAAGCCATAAGCCACCCATTTCAGGAGCATCTCCAGAACAAAGATGAAAGTGAATATTTTGTCAAGAAATGCCAACATAATTTTGATACGTGTTCTCTTGCTTAAATGGATATCTTCAAATGCCTGAAATTATAATATATAGATAAAACAGCAAAAGTAAGATGAGCTTCATATAATGAATTTAGAATCACTGGGTCTCCTTTTAGTCAATATGTGATTGATTCAGATCTGAGTATCTCCTACATTTTCTCCTAAATTTTCCTAAGAAATTTAACTCTTTCTGTCCTTTCTCTGTATCATGGAGTTCTGTGTGGACACACACACTTGCACATTCCTAGCAGGAAAGAATATTTTTAAAAATCTTGTTCAAAAAGCTCATGCTCTCAAGGGAATTGGAAGATTAAGTAAGAGTCATTTATTTGTTTGTATGACATTATATATATTTTATGTGTACAATACGTGTATTTCACGTATCTGCCAGAGAAAGTCATTAAAAGCTAATATGCAGTAAGAATAGATATAGCTTCTGAGCTTTTGTATTTTTGGATTTACTCAGGTTCAATCATAATTTGCAATAACAAAAGCAACAAATTTGTGATAATTACAGTAGTGAATGACTGCTGTGCAAAGGCTCTTTCATTTTCCTCCTGATGACTTTGAAGACTTATCTTGTCTCCTTTGCTGGAAACATTTTGCTGCATGCAAATCAAACTAAAAATGCCTCCAAATATATATACAAAATTGTGTTACACTAACCAACGTTCCACTGCTCAGAAGAATCATGAATATGATAAAGGATTCAAACCACGAGTGTTCAACAATTCGGAAGCAAGTTTTTCTCAGGTTCCACCATGTTTGTCCTCCCAAGTTCATGGCTTTACCTGCATAGCAGCGAAAGTGTCGAACACAACCTGAGGGAGGGACACATGCAGCAATGTAAGTAGAAATGAAGGGCTACTAGGAAAATTCTGGGTGAATGGAAATTCCTTGGGCACCTTAAATGGATGTTTTTGTTGGTTTCTTTTCACCTGTTTTGCCATGAGAAAAGGGAAGGGAAGGGAAGGGAAGGGAAGGGAAGGGAAGGGAAGG
>NW_020456088.1:1807696-1887855 GCF_003342845.1 Nothoprocta perdicaria
GGAAAGGAAAGGAAAGGAAAGGAAAGGAAAGGAAAGGAAAGGAAAGGAAAGGAAAGGAAAGGAAAGGAAAGGAAAGGAAAGGAAAGGAAAATATATGTGCATCTATTTCCCCCCCCTTATTCCTATTTATAATAAAGCTGCTTGGGCACCTTTGAATAACACATTATTTCCAGACACTTTGAGACATTGGCTCTCAGGTAGTTGTGTTTGGACTCACAAAACTTCAGGGCTGGGGGAAAAGCCCTGTTGCAAAAGACACAATCAGTTTTTGATCACTGCCCTGGAGAAACATCACCATAATACAGCAGAACAAAAAGAATTAAAGATAAAGAAGATACTACTGTTATCTCTACTACTGCAACATTACTCCTAACCTAACAAGGTCCAATCATTCAATTACTTTTGGCTTTTGAATATATAAAACATCTCATTGTATATTACCTAATCTGTAAGAATTGCCTAATTGTTACTAGTACTAAAAGGAGATGTTTCTATGCAAACTCAGCAGATTACTTCTGATTTTTAGTACTTTTTAAAAGTGGCACTGGCAGCATGGCCTGTTAAGTTTTCCAGAAACAGCCCATTGCAAAATCTTTCCAGTTGATTATTAATTTTACCAACTGACTTTGGGTGACATTTTTCCTACTGTCTGTCCTACAGTAATTCATGTTTTCATTTTTGTTGGAAAAAAAAAATTAGGAGGCTTCTGTCATCTCCAAAAATGGAAAATTATACCTATCATGCATTTCTATATTACATATACACTGTATTACATATAGATATGTGTGTGCACATATATAGATTGTACACGTAACTCACATATGCATATGATCCTATATAATCTATGCAAACAATTGTGATCAACTATGCTTTAATAACCTCTTTTCTCCAGTAACTTGGATCTGGTTTGGGGGATTAGGCATGGAAAGGCACTTGTGCAAGACAGGGACCTCTTCCAAGTGTGAAGAAATCTATTTGAGGGACAGATCTGTTATTCCTTCAATTGAATTCTGGCCACCACAGGCACCCTCTCCCCGAGTACTAGAGTAGGTGAAACAAGACATCTCACTGTTCCTCTCTAGACTGAAATTTGGAAGCTGGAATGGGGAAAGATAGCATCTATCTGCTTTGCTCTGCTGGCTGTACTGACGAATATAGCTGTTTGTAACATAGTTTTGACAAAAGCCCTAAAGCTCAGAAATCTGACATCTGTATTATTAACATACCATTTGTCATCTTTCTTGAGAGACAGAAGCAAACTGCACTATAAGCATGGTAAATGTTTGGATTTATAGTGTGTAACATTACAGTGTGTAATATTATATAGTGTAACAATATAGTGTATTTATAGTGTATAACATTATAATATTAAAAGACGTTATAATGCAGAAGTATTTCATCCACAGAGACAACATCTCTAAATCTCTGGAACAGAGAGGGAGAGCAATTTAGATCAGATGCCTGATTTGTGGGCAACTAAAATTAAGTCAAATTACTCTCATCCTACTGGCTCAGCATCGATAGAGAAATAGGTTATTTTTGACTTTTTCCATTTCTCACTGGTGAAAAGAGAAGAGAATCTGATTCTTACCTTCTGGAAAACACATATCTGGGTTCTTAAAGTCTTCAGCAAACTCTGGAATCTGCCTCAAAAGATCCTCAGGATTTGTCAAATCCACTGTGCTGCCTTCAGAAGAGCTGACATTGTCGAACTGTCAAACAAAGTAAAATCAGGCATTGATTCTTCCTACATTCAGCTCCAATTGAATAAATCTGTCCTTGAGAAATTACAATTAAAAAAAAAAATAAAAAATACCTTGGCTATGTACTAATATTTGAGATAGCATTACTAAAGGAATGCCCTTTGTTTTTAAAAGCGTGTAGACGTAGAAATACCCATAGGTGTATTTAAATGGAGTCAAAGCTATCTACTGAATTTGTCTATCTACACAAACCAATGCAAACTATGTAATGAGTTTGCAGATTGAAGAGATTGCAACTTTTATGAATATACAAAAAGTCCTCAAACTCAAGTCTAAGTTTTACCTTGGCTAAAAACAGGAAGAGATAGGAGAATATATTTAAACTAGAGAAGCAGATAAATATGTAGTTTCATCAGAAATGCTCGTGAAAGAACTTATAAAGTTAAAACTGAAATCATATATACTGATTACAAAACTTCTTAAACTCCCACAACATGCAACATATACAACAAAACAGCAGTTTGTTGCAGGTTAGTTACACTAGTCTTTTTTTTTTCTTTAAGTGTGGAGAAGACATTATTTCTTTTGAATTTATTTTTTATTCAAAATTATTCTAAAATATTTTTTCTTAATAAATACTGCCTTTCGTTTCTTTTTGAGCAAGTCATTTAAGGTATTATGTTTCCTAGGAATTAGATAGCACACAGGTGGACTTAGAGGAATTTCCCACTTCTACATGGAAGCATAACACTCCTTTAATACCCATATAACTTTATAGTCTTTCTGTTTCTAAGTACTCTCTTTTCTCTGCTATATATGTATGTATGTCTAGAGATATATGTATATTCTAGTGAATACCTAGAAACCCAGTAAAGACTCAGTTTTGTTCACAGTCCTAACTCCATCAGTACCCAGATAGACTAAATGCATTGAACTCAACAAGACTAATGCTACTAAACTGAGCTCTCAAGTTGCATCGTAAGGGCTGCCAAAAAGGTGCTATGAACCGTTATGCAAGAAACTCATCTATAGATTTCCACTGCAATAGAATTAGAAAAGGCTTATGCATTAAAATGAGCTAGAAAACCCTCCTTCCCCAAAGTTGAGTTGCATTTTTTTCCATTTCCTACAATCTTTATTCAATTCCAGCAATCCTTGAACAAAAATTCGTATTAGAACTCAACCATAATTGGAAGCTCAATGTTATACACCATAATTCTGTTACCTCCTTTTGCTCTGGTGATCCTTTCCTCTCTTTGCCTAGGCAAAGTACACTGAGATCCTCAGAGGACAATCCCGATGCTTTACTCCAACTTCCCCTTTGCCTCAGCTGATTTTCTTCCTGAAAATAATCTGTGGATTAGAGTTTGTGCGTGTGTTCTTTTTTTCTCATTTCCAAAGGTGAACAAATTGGAAGAAATGTAAGTTATACAAATCATTTAAAGTAGGGCTCCCTGAGCAACACGAATCATGCAGATGTAATCATTTGGAGTACCTGACTCTACCTAAGGATAGAAAGAGGGAACATTTTCTTCATAGGCCTACAACAAAACAAGGAATTAATAATTCAATGAAGTCCAATCCATTGCCTAGGGAAGTTAAGTGAGATTTTTTTCATATGGATTAAGATGGATATTTGAGGTAGGAAAATTTGGAAACAGAAAGGGGGCATTCTATGATTAAAATAGAATTGAAAATTCTGTAGAAAACAAAGAAATAGGATTATTTATGCTGCCATATAAAAATCATTAACTTAATAGATCCATCCCATGTTTACCCCTTCCACCTTGTTCTAAGAGTTACTATATCCTATCTGCTGCAAACATAAAAGACAAAGAATGGACCACAGAGAGGAAAGAGTTTGCATTACAGTACTGTGATATGTCTTTTATGTAGTAATTATGTTTGTGGTCTGTCATGTTAATAATGCCCAAAGAGGTTAAAAAATTACAAATTCACAAAGGACTGCTGCAGTTATCTATCAACACCCTACAAACTATGCAGTTATCTACGCATAATACAGCATGTATTCCAGCAACTCTTGCAGCAAACCCAACGGTTTATGGTCTTTCTTATAAAATGAAATAATCTTGATTTTAGAAGGTTTCAAGTGATCAAAATATCTGCCCTCTAATGATTTGTATTTTTGATTCTATTTCAGAATTTTGTAACTATCTGGAAATGGATATGCACATAACATCTTATTCTGCTAGGGACAGTTTTCTAAGATACAAGCATCCTTTGATATATATTGTACTCTGGTATCCAAATACAAATAGACTTATTACTTTTTTGTTGTATTCTGTGTCTGTAAATGTGCTCAGCTTATCATCTTCTTCAAAACCCTCGCTGGTATTCTCTGCCTCAGCAATAGGGACACAAACAAATACATTGGGATTGTTAATAAAATCTTCGAGACTGGAGTATTTGTCCCCATTTTTCTCAACTCCTTCACTACTATAATTCTCATTACAATGTGTTCCTTTTGTTCCAAAATGAAGCTGGTTCTGGGCAGTCAATTTAATTTTCTTTCCATGTGCTTTTTTCAGATGCTTGAGTTTTCTGCAACAGTTATCCCACATAATGCTCTTTACAAGGTGAAATCCCTTGTGAATCCGAGCAAAGGCAATCCGAAGATTATTCATCTCTCCATCATCATCTGTTGTCTGGAGAGAGTCAGTGCTGAAGGAATTCAATAATAGCGCAATGAACAGGTTGAGAACCTGAAAGTCATTGAAATAATAGTAATAAAAGATCATCAGAATATAATTCAGAAATCTAAAATCTTATTTCAAAGAATACAGCTGCTATCAAAGCTTAGTCTTACTGAACAAACAAGGTAAAATAAAGAAATGACTATGATCACATTATTGTCGATGAGACAGACTTATCTCTCGGAGTGCTTTATGCTACCATAACACCTTCCACACCAGAAATATTTAAAATAGTAGCTAAGACTGATCTGTGCATATAAATTGCCAATATTTAACACAAACAACTTTTCAAAGATTTAATAGTAGCAAAGACTATGGACATGGCCAGTTAGGTTAATCATGTTGCTTATCTATCAAATCTATCAAATCTGTAACACTGTCACAAAATTAAAGCCAAGTTTCCCAAATCAAGATTTCTTCCCGCTTTTGAATATATTAAGAAATATAAATGTATTTTTTCTTTTTTTTTTTTTTTTAATTAGCAAGGGGCACATGGAAGGCAGGTTTCAAGTTTTTCTTAAGTTCTGAGTTATTTTAAATCGTATTCCCATTTAGGATGGGATTCACATAGCTCAACTTCTATAATGATAGAATTGGGCAGCAGGAATGCCTTCATTCTCTGTTTGGTGAAGAATATGAGCCCTACAGAAACCAGTTCTTTATGCATTTTATTTTTTCACCTTTTATGAAAATAATTTAAATCCTTTGATATCGGTCTGTTCATAATAAGAGAGCCTCAGTGAATATCTTAGCCAGAGCCCTTACTAGTGTTCCCAATTAACTTTATGGGACATGATTCTCACTGGCCTTGGTGGGAATGGCTAGCTTAAGCTGTTGTCCTTGGATGGGAATGCATTTAGAGAGGATCATTTACACTTGTGATTAAAGAAAATCCTGATTTCAATGATAGGAGAGTAGATTCTGCTATTTGCCTATCACAAGCTCCATACTTAGAAGATCTTAAACAAAACTCAGATTTTGATTTGTAAAGGGATTTATGACTTAATTAATTCAAAGAGGTAAGCCTTAAACTTTAGTGATTATTTACATCTAGATGCTGACAGATGAAGGAAAATAGTTGCCTCTGTTATTTCAATTGGCAAGTTATTTATAACTAAATTCCATGTCACGTCACACGAAAGAGTTGGTGATGATGTACACAAAGCAATTCACTGAAAATATGAACAGAAGCTCAGGGTTGAAAGGTAAAAGAGTCTTTTGTAAACCATAATGACTGATATATGTCTTCTACCTCTGTTTTGGAGAACTACTCTTTATTAATAGAAAACCAGTTAAGTATATTCTACTATTCACAACATAAAGAGAGGAAAAATATCAAAAACTCACCACCAAATTTCCTATCACCATGACCAGCAAAAAGACAAGGAGACACAAGGGTTTTCCAGCTACCACCATGCAATCCCACATGGTCTCAATCCATTCTCCACACAAAATTCGGAAAATTATGAGGAATGAGTGGAAAAAGTCCATCATATGCCAACGTGGTTTGCCATTTTTAGCTATTTTATCACAGTTGTCCCCATAGCTTCTCCCAAAAAGTTGCACCCCTACTATAGCAAAAATAAAAACTATGATTGCCAAGACGAGGGTCAGATTACTCAGTGCACCCATTGAGTTACCAATGATTTTAATAAGAGTATTTAAAGTTGGCCAGGACTTTGCCAGTTTGAAGACCCTTAGCTGTGTAAAAAAGATAAAGCATAACGTTAGATATCAGTGGAGACAAACCATCTTTGTACCATTCAAAATCTGCAATAAAACACTTTATAAACATTCTGAAATATTCCAAGAACATAAAGTGTATATCACTGTGACACCAAAGTGTGACTAACATAGTATATCTATGAATTTGTGTCCATGTTTTCATGGACATGTATCTATGAAATTGTGTCCATGTTCTGCCTTTTGGAAATACAACTCAAGTGTCCAAATCATCCCATATTATATAATCCAAATAACTTCTCTTCAATTCGTGCCTGCTTTAAAGTACACTTTTCTCTGTACTTTTATACTTTTTTCCTAAGATTTCCTAAGACTGTGCCTCTCCAGATTCTTTAGATTACCTGTCATAGATTTCAAGATCAGTTTCATAAGATCTCTAATCTTTTTTCTCTGAAAATTTCTCACTATATTCAAAGAAAATGCACATAACATTAAAGTTTGAAAATGCACATAACATTAAAGTTTGACTCTAACAACCTAATATGTTTAACAATAATTGCAGACCACAGAGAAAACTTCTCTATGATACTCATAACATAAAGTTTTATACAATTGAGTCAGCATGAGGCATTACCAGTCTGAAGGATCGTAAAACTGTCACGGTTCCTCCTTTTCTCCTTTCTTTCTTGCTCTTGTGTTTGGGAAGACTCAGTTCAATTAAACTCAGTGTGACAATTACACAGTCAAAAATATTCCAGGGCTGCTGAAAATAATAATAGGGATCTAAAGCAATGATTTTCAAGATCATTTCTGCAGTGAAGATTCCTGTAAAAATCTGTGACAAAGAGATAGTAAACAGCATCAGCATAAGAGTTGCCATGAATATATCTAATCTTTAGATCCTGTTCCTACAAAGACAGTAATAGTCATGGGCAGGTCAACAAAATCTACTTTTATTAACTTTTAATGCACTTAAAATGAGAGGCTTGTTTTCTGCTTTCTCGGGAGTGCCCGTTAAAAATGCATCAACAAAATTGGGGAATTGCACAGGTCAGAAATTCAGAGTTCATAAGCTTAGATTTTGCTGATCTTTCATTTTTAAAGTTATTCTTTTTGACTCAAGTAAAAATAGCCATCAATCAGTCCTGATATAAAATGCCACATATCTGAGAATTTGCTTACCAAGTTGCCTACATTAAGCATTGATTTAAAATTATTTGACATGTTATTGTGCTCCAGTGCCATGAACAAAGTGTTCATAACGATGCAGACAGTGATGGTGAGATCAATAAAAGGATCCTTTATGAAAGCAGCCACTTTTTTCTTGATTTTCAACCAAAGTGGACAGTAGTCCCAAATAAGATACTTTAAGGCAATTTTTTTCAGGCATGGAGGGCATTTCCACTGGGATTCTTCAAGTTCTAAAAATAAAAGAAAGCCCAATAATAATTAAATAATTATCACAGAGAAATGTGGTGAAATAATTGATGAATAATGTGGTGCAATAACAACAAGTAATCAAAACTTGAAAGAAAAGAAGCCAGAGCCACAGGCTTGAAACGTAACACAAGAGAAATTCCTTCCACCCACCATCACTCCTTCTCACTTCATGGTTCGCCGTACAAAACAAGATCTTATGATGCACAGGATGTGTTCAAGTACATAAAGACTGTGCTTATAATGCATTAAAAAAGAAAGAAAAAAAAAAAAGATGAATTAAGGATGAAATTCCTAACTGCACCTCTCCAGATTCTCTGTTAACCTTTAAGAAATGTATTGACATTTTGGTCTTTCACACTAACATTACCTTAGGATTGCAATAAACATAATGAGGAGGCACTTACCCTCCAAGACACTGGTAATTATGCTGACTGCACTCGCTGCCCTTTGTCTTTGAAGTGCCTCATTATAGTGCTCCACTGACAAATGAGGAGATAAATGCATCATGCTGTTCTCCTCATTTACATCTGGCTGCTTGGAGAAGTAAACATGATTAGGAAGATATCACAGGAACAAAATGAAGTAGGATGCGATGATGAGTTACTATGAAAGTTAATAGGTATGATGACAGGTAGCCAAATAAATATGGGTTTTTTTTTCCCATGGTAATTGAAATGTAAGGAATGTAGCTGTAATGGAATGAAGGTCCTGCTCTTCAGTGGTAATGCTGCAGTAAACTTAGCTCTTAGCTAATAGAAACAGGACAAACTTAGGAATGAGGAGAAATATCCCCAGCAAATATTTCAGAAGCTAACAGAACAAGAGAGAGCTGAGGGATAATCATGGTAAACAAACATCTCTACCTGCATGGAGAACGTACAGATAAAGATTCTGCATGAAGCTAAGGGTGCAATGAAAGAGAAGGGAAATACTGGTACTGTCCCAAAGGATCCCCTACCAAGACATGCAATAAAAAACCTCTTTGGTGACCATTATAATTCCAGCACTAGAAACTTTTAAAAATCATGCAAGGCTGAAAAACAAGAGTTTATGATAGAAATGCTGATGCAATGAACTCTAGCTTTTGGGAACCTCTCTGATCAGTATCACTGCTGGTGTCCAACAAGTGGCAACTCTCCCTAGACAGTAGCATTGCTATTTTTTGTATCAATTAAATTGTTAAAAATTCATAGATGTGTCAGAAAAAAGAAAACAGCACTTATGGAGAAACCATGATATGAAGCATACATTTAAAATACGGCTTACCATGCCACTCTTTGATGGGTCTTCCATAACTGGTGGGAGTGTCAGCCCTTCCAAAGAAGCTGGATCTAGGCTGTGCACCCTGCCATTACTTCCACCCACCAATGAAATCCCTCCATTGCAATTGTCCACGTTGATCCACTTGCTGCTGCTCTGCAGGCTGTATGGGGTAGCGGAGTGAGAACTGTGGCTTACTTGGCTTTGCAGGCTGGAGCGCCTTCCCATCTGCGTGACCGACAGCGACCGACCCTGCATTTCATTTTCTCCAGCACTGCGGGTCTCCTCGTCACCAAGATCAGCTTTGGTAGTGGGCATTTGGAAATTAAACACGCTGCCATGGCTAAACCTGCGATTCACCCAATTTGTGTTGGTACCATGTACCAGGCCAAGGAGAGCCTAAAAGTCCAAAGACAGAATCACAGAATCACAAAGTGGTTGAGGTTGGAAGAGACCTCTGGAGATCATCTAGTGCAGACCCCCGGCACAAGCAGGGACACCCAGGACATGTTGTCCAGGATTGTGTCCAGGTTTCGAAGATCTCCAGAGAAGAAGACTCCACAACCTCTGTGGACAACCTGCTCCAGGACTCTCTCATCCTTACAGTGAAGAATTATTTCTTCATGTTCAGACAGACCTTCCTGTGTCTTAGCTTGCAATTGTCACCGAAAATAGTCTGTCTCCATATTTATCACACACTCCATTCAGATATCTGTACACAATGATAAGATTCCCTCTCAGTCTATCTTCTCTGAGTTAATCACATCCAGCTCTCAGCCTTTCCTTATTGGAGAGATGCTTCAGTCTTCTAATTACTTTCATAACCCTATCCTGAGTTCTTTCCAGAGGGAATAAGGAATTCCCTTCCCAAAGAACAGAATAAAGAAAGAAGGGAATAATATCACAGAAAATAGTTTAGAAAACAGTATTTTTTTAAATGTATTTTATAACATTTCCTATCAACCCCTTCAAATCCAAACTCTTATTTAATTCACATCATTCAGGTAGTATTTTATTTATTTTTTAAAAGGTAAATAATACAGTTTTTATTATAAACCTTGTTTATAGGCTTTATTATAAGCCTATGGTTTTTTTTTTTACAAATAATGATAGCATATAATTACAACTAAGTTATGATACCAGATCACTTTCTTGCCTGTTTCTTAGCAATACAGAAAATATATTACAACATTTGTTATAACTCTTCTTCCACCTATAATATTTACCTTTCAAATGAAATTTTACTTATTATGTTTTCTCATCCCTAAAGCTTGTTTATTTTAAAGGCTCAATCATTATAACAGGATTTGGTCTGTGCTTTCAAGCAACCTATTTTAGAATAAAAACTGTCAGATGTAAGGATCTCAGATTCAAACAATAGATTACCAACTTTCGTTGACTGTCTGTGCCTTGTGACTTGGGAAATTGCTCTTCTTCACAATCTTCTATCCCCAGGGACTTATTTCTCTTTTTCCTATTTCTTCTTTCTTTGATTTCTTTAGGTGACAAAGAGACTTCAAAGGAGCTAATCGACATGATATCAATTCCTCTAATGGCCAGCGACTGAAATTAAAGGAAAAACAGATTAAATTCTTGTTGTGTAATTAGAATATATTAGAATATAAGCAGAGAGAAAACACTTGTGTACTCTGTATTTTTCTTCCTAACAATTTAGGTTTCACAACACTCATTAACAATCTTCTAATATACCATGGGTTTTACAAGGAGAGGAGAGAATCTCCACAACACACAGATCACCAAAAAGCTTGTTATTTGCAGTATGTTATGTGATCACATATATTGTTCCTACCGGGACAAAACAATCATGTTATAGCTTCTATTCTCTCATTTGGCAGTTTTGCTTATAATAAAAACAGTCATTTGGAAAATGATGCTGCAGATCATATTTTTCCCCCACCCCCCAAAAAAATGCTTAATCAGTGTCCAAATTCAATGTTCTCCCTGGGAGAGAGTCCCTTTAGGATGGTATTCACACTATAGCTGACCTATGTTGGATTAGAGCAGTGTTTTCAAGACACAGAGCAGTATTGCCTTCCAGGAGCCTCTAAGCCATTAAAGTTACTGATGGAGGTTTTACCCATCTACCATAGGCTTTGGCTCAGGTGTCAATGGAACTGATTAACTGAATTTCTGAATTCTCTGCTCAGCAATCTACAAGGATGGAGTAGTAGAAAAATAAATAAAATAAAATAAAATAAAATAAAATAAAATAAAATAAAATAAAATAAAATAAAATAAAATAAAATAAAATAAAATAAAAAATAAATCTCACATCATCTTTTGTAAACTACTAGCTGATGGAATTCTATCTTCTAGACCTTCTAGATTTTAAAATGTTACTTTGCTTGCAGTAAGAGATCTTTTAAAGCTCATTATCCACAACAAAATTTCATTGCTTCACAGGAAATTTTCAGAGCTGAACAAGCTGTTGCTCCTATTGCTCCAGGAATCACTACTTTTAGTAAGATATCAGTTGCTCCTCTTGCTATTAGTGACTACTCTATACTGTTTCTCACAAGAAGAGAATGACCTTTTTTTCTTATATAACTATTAACCATGCACCAAGTCTACTGTTTCTAAATTTTTTTACTTTCCTACCTCTTGGTCTTTCTGTATTAATTCCATGGCCTCCCGAAATTTCCTTTCCTTTGCCTCAGTTTCAGCAATGGTGGCCTTGTTCTGGTCTTCATATGCCATCGTTACCACTGCCAGAATCAAGTTGACTAGATAAAATGAGCCCAGAAAGATGACCAGCATAAAGAAGAGTATATAGACCTTCCCAGAAGCTCTGAGCGTCTGCAAGCACAACATCCCGGAGATAAAAATTACCAGATAAAATACCAAATAGTTTTTCAAAGTGTGCTTGAAATGCTTTTTGAAGTATTTCTCTTACTAGGAAAAAAAATAAAAATAAAAAAAAAAAAAAGAGAGAGAGATAAAGCTTAAATAGGAATAGATCCTTCTTGGGCTTTTTCCACCCATTTTCTCCCACTCCCTTTGCCTGCGAGTCCCCATCCTGCAAGGATGTCTCCATCCTGCGAGTCTCCATCCTGCAAGGACAGCTATGTTCCTGGGGGTGACAGCACTGCTGTATTTCTGCAGGACAACCCAGAGCTGTGTGAAGTCTCCAAGACAATGGGATAACAGGAGTTATTGGGAATATTGGGTATTGGGAAGCCCTTATGCCTTTTTCAAGGAGTCTGGTAAAGGCTAGAAGTAGAAGGACGGATACGGTCTCCACGACTTGCAGCTACTGCTGTTATTTGGATCCTTTCTAAGGCTTTTCCTTCCTGGCTCTTACCCAACCCAGCGCATCCGTTCTGCACCATATGGAGCTGGTACCTGCTGATAGAGGCGCTCCCAGCAGTCCTGTGTCATCAGCCGGAATAAGGAGAGAAAGGCCCAGCCAAATGTGTCAAAACTGGTGAAACCGTAATCAGGATTTGAACCAATTTTCTTGCATATAAATCCTGAAGGACAGGTCCTACAGGCAGCAATAGAAACTTCTTTTAACCACGCGCATTTCAAGAAAAACAACTTCATCTCACCTGAGAGCTCAGTTACTGTTCACTTATGCATTTTACTACTCTGAAAGCCCATTTTCTGCTCTCCCCACCTACTCCAAGCACTATTTGATGGGAAAGAAGGAAGTGGCACCTACTTTTCAGCATCAGAAAGGACACAACAGGCTGGATGGAGAAGGAGGGAGAGGAGAGGGGAGGCCCTTGCCACTGACTTTCCCTCATCTCCAAGTCCTCACACTCACTGCCTCTCACTGAAAAGTGCCCAAAGTGCACAAAAAAAGTGCCAAATCTACTGGAATGGCTTGAAGGAATTTAGGCCTGAATAAGCCAACTGCAGTTTCATGCTTCACTTTCTACCCGTATTGAGTTATCTTATTTTTTTGCTAGGTTTTGTTGCCTTTGCTCTTATTTCTGCTGTCAAAGAAAGTGTAGATTTTATGTTGTATTTCTCTCTTATAGCTGAGCAAGCACAGAAGCAGTGAAGCAGAGGTGATTTCAAAACATAAAATATTCTTAAGTGCACTTACCCAGCACCAGAACCACATAGTAAAATATCTGGGGTGCCTTCCTTCTTAGCGAAGTTCTCTATATGGGGAAAAAAAAAAGAAAAAAAAGTTAAAAAAAAAAAAAAAAAGGTAAGTAAAATCAAAGCATTTTTCTAATAGCCAGTGACCTGTGAGTCGATGTGTATATGCATGCAAATTGCTGCAGAGCAAATATGAAATGAACATTAAGGGACGGAAGACAGGTTTCCTGCTCCTGCAGTGACTGGAATATATGCCAAAATGTCCTGTCTACATTATACATATGCATATGCACAAGAATACATCTCAGCTTTAGGCAGTCTTCAAAATAGAGCATTGGAAAAATATTTTCCATTTTGGCCACATGTGCGTGAAGAAATTCGATCAGGAGACGACACAGGCTCAAGCACCATCCCACACCAGCTTAGTGTCTTAGTTTTGGGGTGGACTGGGTCTAAACAGTGTCATGCCATGGTTGATATCACCGTATGGTTTATATCTACATGGTTCGTGTCCATGCTGAGCCAGATAAGAGATCTTAGCTCCATTAAGAGATCTTAGCTCCATTTCATTGGCAAGTGCAGATGTGCCCATTCAGATGCTGGAACTGTGCCCTTTCCGGCATCTTCCCTGAGTCTTATTTTTTTTTTCTTTTTTGCATGAGTTTTTCTGATGATGTCTGAGCTAGTACCAGACCAAAAGTAATAGCTCCAGTGCCATTAGCCTCATAAAAATGTAGTTTTATTATCTCAGATGTAAGGCTGGTCTTGTGGCTTCCTGGTGCTTCCCAAATTTAACCAAGTCCAGAGCAGAGTGGGCATAATATCTTGCCATACCATATAGTGTAAATACTAAGAAGGAATCACTATCAGGGCTCTTTTCTAGCAAAATTTTGTTTGGCTTTGCTCCTACAAACTCAAAAAATGCCTTTTAAAGAAGATTGAGCAGGAAAGCATCAGAGAGATGAAAACTTAATAATTATTTCCTCATATCTCATTTATATAAAGACTTTTTTTCTCCTGGTCTGTCAGGTTATTAAAGAAATATGAACAAATCTTCCTCATTCAGTGCATACCAACAGCAATCCTATAGGTCTACTTTATATGTTTCTCTGGAAAAACACTTTGTTCCCTATACAATCTATAACAATATATATGTATAACAAATATATATAAAAGATATTAACTATATATCACATCTATAAGATACATATGATGTGAAGAAAAAAAAGTAATTTAACTGAATTTTAACCAAACTCCTCTCTTTTAATCTACAGAGGCATATTCCTGTCTTTTAATCTGTAGAGTGCCTAACAGAGCAGCAAAATGGAGATGTTTAAAGCTCCTCAGCATGGAATAAAAGCCGAACTTTGGGGAATTACATCAGATAATGAGTTAATGCATGTTGCAATTCTCATTACATTGTTCTGGGAAATAGAATTGGACATTATTGCAAACTTTGGGGATATGATTTCTTATAATGAAGGGGAGAGAAGTATTCCTGGATGCTTGCAAGTTTTTATATCAATCTGAAGAGCAATATCATGCTCAGAATCATAGAATCATAGAATGCTCAAGGTTGCAAGGGACCTCAGAGGTCATCGAGTCCAACCCCCCTGCTCATGCAGGGTCACCTAGAGCACGTGGCACAGGGCTGCATCCAAGCGGGTTTTAAAGATCTCCAAAGAAGGAGACTCCACAACCTCTCTGGGCAACCTGTTCCAGTGCTTTGTCACCCTCACAGTGAAGAAATGCTTCCTTAAGTTCCTGTGGAACTTCCGATGCTTCAGTTTTTAGCCATTTCCTCTAGTCCTATCACTGTCCACCACTGAGAAGAGGCCAGACCCCTCCTCCTCACTGCCTCCCTTGAGGTATTTATACACGCTGATCAGGTCCCCCCTCAGCCTCCTCTTCTCCAGGCTGAACAGGCCCAGCTCCCTCAGCCTTTGCTCATAGGGCAGATGTTCCAGGCCCCTGATCATCCTGGTAGCCCTGCGCTGGACTCTCTCCAGCAGTTCCACATCCCTCTTGTACTGGGGAGCCCAGAACTGGACGCAGTACTCCAGATGTGGCCTCACCAGGGCTGAGTAGAGGGGGATGATCACTTCCCTCGACCTGCTGGAGATGCTTTTCTTAATGCACCCCAGGATCCCGTTGGCCTTCTTGGCCACCAGGGCACACTGCTGCCTCATGGTCAACTTGTCGTTCACCACGACACCCAGGTCCCTCTCTGCAGGGCTGCTCTCAGATAGCAATTCATTCAAATACTCATTGCAGTTTGCAACAGGTGTTCACACGTGCATGCAGGTACATGTAGAGTGTCCTACTAAAAAGTGCAAAGAAGAAAAATCACCTGTATCATTAATAAACATTTCAAAGGAGTCCCATGTTCTGTCATCGGCATAAACAGTTTCATTGATCTTTGTGTGGTTCCTGATACACTTTTGTCTCAGGTTTCCCTTAAAAAGCTGGAGGCCAATGAGGGCAAAGACACTCAGGCAGAAAACTGTCAGGATCATCACATCAGCAAGTTTCTTTACAGACTGGATGAGAGCACCTACAATGATCTTGAGTCCTAGGGAGAAAACAGACTGAAAAACTGAGCTTTGCACGTGACATTTGTGTAGTTTGAAGGAGTGAGGGGCTAACAGGATTTTTTCCTCTTTTGATTGACCATGCCACATTCAGGGTGATACAGGAGTTCCTTTCTTCCCTGGAATACATCTATGCAAGGTTGAGGGACCAGTCTGTTTTACTTATTCAGAAAATGGAATACGTGTAATTCAAATGAAATTTCTAATACTGATAGCTTTTGGCAAAACTATGATCTCTGGAAAGAGTATACATGATCAAAAACACCAGAAAGAGAACAAGAGTAAACCAGACTTTCTTAATTTGTAATCTTTAAAATTAACAATTAATTTTTTTTAAAAACTGTTTCTATATATAAGAATACAAGATTGGTTCTATTTTTTTGATTTATTCTGTGTCTTCAATAAATAAAATTAGAGATAAAAAGAAATAAAAAGGAAGGAAAAGCAAAGCTGATAATTTCGATTGGAAGAAATAATAATCACAACTAGCACAAATTATTCAACAAATTATTCAACAAATGAAATGGTAGTTCCTTACCTGGAACTACGGAAATAGTTTTTAAAGCTCTTAAAACTCTAAATGTCCTAAGGACTGACACACTCCCCAGGTTACTAAATGCTCCCACATATCTGCAAAATCAAGACAGGACATGTCAGGCTGTGGAACTGAGTAAATGGTGATCATTCTTAACTGTTAAGCCTTCTCAATATATTTTAAACATTAATAAACTTGTAAGGATTTTTCTGAAGTTCTATAAAATTGCTTATTATAACTTCCTTATAAAGTAGTCTTTGGTCTGTGCACAACTGATTTTGTGTCAGTGTCTTAAAATGCCATGCACTTAAAATATAACCAAATATGAACAAAATTACTCAAAATTATCCGTTGCAGTCAGAGGTTGAAACACTTCCTGAGATGCGTTTGCTTCCATCTCCCTTATGTATCTGGCTGTAACCAGTAGAAAGACTCCAATTTTTGCAAACTGAAGCTCAAACTATGATTTTAGATATAGGGAAATCATATTTAAGCCAGTATTCTGGTATCTATACATGCTATTTTCTTTTCAAAACTATACTTTCATCAGTTTATCTATCAGTATATCCATATTTGATGGCATTGCTATTACATCACACAGACTGAAATGCAGCCCATGTAAAAGGACCATTGGGTGATTTGCAATGGGATTGAACAGATTAACCAGAGTTTGATCTGCAAAATGTCCTTTTCAGATACATTATGACCCACAAACGTGCTATGTGCTCTGCACATGCAGGCTGCCTCTGACAGCTGCATTAAAAACTTTAGCACAGAAGAAACAGAGCACAAGTAATCTATATTTCATATATCCCCACTTACGCCATAACGATAACACTGAAATCCAACCAGTTCCATGGATCGCGAAGGAAAGTGAATTCATTTAGGCAGAATCCTCTTGCCAATATTTTAATCAATGATTCAAAAGTGTAAATGCTAGTGAAAGTGAATCTAAGGGAGAAAAGGCACAAAGAAAAACAGCAGCGTTAGCAATTAAGGGAAGAAGACAAGAGACATAGACAGACTATTCATTGTCTAGGACAAGGAACCAGAGAATTAATGGGAAGACTCCTATTGATTTAGGGTTCTTCATCAGTATCTGACTAGCATGTAATTTGAGATACCTGCTGAAAACTATCTAGATATGGCTATTAACATGAAAACCAAAGATAGACTTTTTTTTTGCATTTAACTTCTTTTTTTTTTTTTTTTTCTCTCTAAAGCTTTCATGTCAATCCCATTCTCTGAGAAACACAAATTTTCTGGACACTTGTTAGAAAAATGATTGAAATTCCCACCTTCCTCTGGTTTCAAGTGGCCAAGCAAATGTGCGATACGCTGTGTGTTATTTACTTGGGACATGCAACCTCCGTTTCAGGGCAGCATATTTAAAACACTTAGCAGTACAGCAGTACAGGATCTTCAATTTAAGATGGCAATTATTCTTATTAATGGAAAATTATTAGTAAAAGCTCTTCTGGACTTATGGAGTGCACTTATCATTTCAACACGACAGAGATCTCCCTGCAGAATTCAAAAGGCCTTCATTTGCTAGTCAGAAAATGCATTAAGAAATTATATGGATGCAGCATTTTCCTTTTCATTTAGAAAGAAATATTCTCAAATTATTACTGAAACACTTTTGAATAGTAGTTTCAAAGCCAATAGCACATACAGCTCTGGTTTACTCATAGGAAGATAGGAAGGCCTTGTAGTGTCAGGTGGAGATACATATGTTAATACCATACCGAGTCTTGTTCCTTTTTAGATGTGAGTTTGCTATACCTAAGCATTTTGGAGTCATGAAATAGATATAATTAAAAACTGATTTTAAAATTACACATTTTGGAATTTTCTCCATTGCCATATATGATAGAATTAGAAGGATTTTTAGTTTAATATTTTTATTGTCATAGTCTAAGAGCCAGAATATACTTTAAAAGAAGTACAAAATTGGCATTATCCAGTTTTAATATGATTCTAAGCACATGGAATTATTCTAATGCAATATATTAAAGTGTTGGCAGGATTCTAACAGAATCCTATAGGCCAGAAGTATCTGAAAGACCATTTTATTAGTGCAAACATTAAGCATTTCAAAATTATTGAAAAGAATTTAAAAAGACAGCAGCTCTTGATATGCTAGACCAGTGTTGACATCCATAGGAAATGTGCCTTGATAAAAATCAAATACTGATGAGTATCATCTTCAGCAATCACACTTTTGTGGAACTTAACCTATTCTCAGTTTCTTCTATAAATCCAAAATTATTACAAATTGAACAATTGGATTTAAAGAAAAAAAAAAAAAAAAAAGGAAAAACACAGACACACACACACAAAAAATCCACTCTATCCCTCACAGCAGGAAATGCTGAAATCCTAAGCCAAGAAAATTCTCTACAAAATCCCCTATAAACTATTTTGCATGAAGACTGAAAGAGATGGCTAACTAATTAATTCAAAATACAGAATTAAAATGCATATATAACCAGGGATACTTACTCAACATACTTGCTCCAAGAAGGAGATTGAGAAGCCCTAGATGACTCAGTCAGAGCCATGAACACGCAGTTAGTTAAAATAGTGCACATAATAAACCAGGTGAATAATGTAAATCACAGGAGTGAAGGCAAAGAATATGACCAAAACCGAAAATGTAGCCAGATTTTGTATCAGTTATAGAGCTCTATATTTAACTGTAAATTTAATTAATTACAAACTCTATAATAATAAATAAATCTAATAATAAAATAAATAATAATAAATAAACCATAAATTTAATTTAGAATTTAAAGGATATAAAAGACCTGTAGCATACGAATTTTGGTTCATATTAGAACATAATACATTACTGTCCTTATTTTTAACAGCTAGACTGCAATACAGACTAGACACTGTAAATTTGATAAACTTGTCCCTAAAACCTCGTTTTTTTAGGTAAACTAGTGTTGATAAAGTGTCAGGGAATGGATGCATTTTTAGTTTCATTTTCTAGCAAGGGAACTGTTAAAAAGGGACTGTCTTGTTTATTTAAGGCCTCAGAAAAATTTGTAATAGAACCGGGAATTAAACTCTGCTATCAAATAGTCTAAAATGCAGCTTTCCTTGTATCAAAAAAAAAAAAAAAAAAAAAAAAGGCAAGTTCATAGGCCTAAAACACATTTCACTGAGCTCTTTCTGCCGACCTTGTCTTTCACTTATCTGGGCCATTTCTGGATTTTTATATGCAGTTAATTTCTGAACTTTTCAGTGTCTGGACTGAAAATTTTCAGGCAACACTTTGATCACTACTAGCATATAAAATGTGTTTAAAGTCATATACTCATTATTAAATTTCAAGGTTAGTATATTTATTTATAATCTATCTATATATAAAGTGTGTGCATATGTATGAATGTGTATATGTATGTATACACATATATAAATATGCATTTACTTGCATAAACATAAGTGCCAGAAGAGTTGAATAACTTGCCCAAGGATACACCCAACTTTCTCTCTTGGGAAACCTGTGGTCTTCTGAGGGGCCAGTAGGAGGTCTGCTGAGATACTTGTAGGCCTCCTGAAAGTCACTTCTGTCTAGACACCTTCAGTGGCTGTCTGGAGGCTTTCTGGGCTCCTCTGAGCTCATGGGACTAGTGGGAATGTTGGCATCTAGTTCATGTGTGCACACCTAAGCCTAGTTGTGTTGCCCTGGAGCCAATTCTTGCTCCTCACGTCATACAGCAGGAGTTTTGGCAATCCAGGAGGTTGAGGTGCATGTGAAGGAACCCTACTCTTTCCCTTATTTGCCCTGTCCAACCCCAAAAGACCTCTTGGCTCCAAATGTAGGCTCTTTCAAAGAGCATATGCATTGCATATGCAGGGCCTGTACCACAAGCAGAGGTACTAACTACATCCATCTTGCCATGCAGGGCAAGTTCTCAAGAAGACATCTCACTGCCTTCTATGAAGACAACCCAGAGTCATCACAGCTTGCTCCAGGCACATGGTCGTTTCCAGTTCTTTCATGTGTGAGGAGGGAACTCTATTAACTTTTATTTTCAAAGACATCCTTCCTCCCTACAAGAACATCCTTGAACATTTTCTGTTTCTTATACCAAAGATATACTTTTCAAGCAGGTTTCCTAAAATAACTAAGCTCATTAAATTGTGCTTTCTCTGTGTGTTTGTGTGTGGGATGTCTCAGTCTGTTATTCTTGAATTGCCCAGTGGTTGATTAATACTGACATAGCTGATGCAAAAGCAGAGATTTAATCCCAAGATTTTGGGTAAACAGAGGATGAGATAGAGGATGGGAACCTTATTATTTTTCTTACTGAAAAAAAACTTTCAGATAAAGTATCTCTTTATGAGACATCAAACAGTCAATATAAAAGCTGATTTTTGAAACACAAATCTGTAGAAAGTCAGTCTTCATCACTCCCAATACCCACAACACTGTTTAATTAGAACAAGAGCAGAAGAAAATAATAATTTCTAAGTTCATTCATAATCAGCAGTTATTTGGAGTGAGGAAGACACTAGATACATTCAATTCCATAAAATATAGTAGCATAGTATTATATAAGTTTTTGTAATAAAAAATAATACTGATTAAAAAAAAAAAAAAAGAAGCCAACAAAAAGGATATGAATGTACTAAAATTTTAATTGCTGTTCTTCGGAGTGGATGGAAAGGGCTCAGGATCCATAAGGCACGTGTAGCAGTAAATCTGAAGATTGTTTTCTGTTTGTTCAGCACTATGAAAATCTTAAAAAAAAATAAACATACATTAAAGCTTTCCAGAAGCTGAAGAGCAAACACACTTTTAATAAATATGTATTTAATAAATAATCTACAAAATGATTATATTTTCTCATAGAGTTTTCTGAAAATCTCTTTTTATTCCTTTGTAAGCTTTATTTATTTATAACCTGCTTTTTTGTAACTAATTAGAGAAACTGCTTGTATGGTTATAACACTCCAAAATTTCAAACATTTTTTTTTGTGGAAAATAGATAAGTTATACTTACACATGGACAAAAAGGTTCTTCCTTGAAGTTATATAAATAAATATATATGCAATATTTCATAATTAAGATCACTAAATATTTGCAACACTAATGGGAGCAAGCTAATAAAGTGATCAAGATGCTGTTTATAATAGAGCAGCTTTCAGTCAGCTGCACTTGGCCTAGCACAGTTATAGCTTGCAATATCCTTTTGATCTAAACTACACTGGAGATTTCCGTGTAAGTGTGAAACAGGTATTTTTTATCCTGAGCCCAGTTTTGCAATTGTTTTCAATGCCATCCATCTAGCAGATTCTGCAACTTTGAGCACCTCTCCAGACTCAGTGAAGTCAAGTGCCTTCTTTACTATAATCTTAAGAGCAACGATTAAGAGCAAAGTTTTTTAAAGGAGATATGAACTATCCTGTTTTAATAAAACATACCTTAAACATTCCTTAGCAGCACAATAAAATAAATTCCGAACAATATGGTTGACACTAACCTTGCGATCTTTGTAGTAGGGATCAAGGTCTTCTAGTGGTTCCCCAATGAGCTCTGGTGGAGGATTTCCATAGAGAGCAGGTAACTTCTGGAAAGCTTTTAGGTCCAGTTGAGGACGTGTTTTTTCTTTGAGTTTCTGGTCTGCAGTATTTTTTTGACAACTCTTTTTGGCAGCAATTCTCTTTTCAATAGCAGCCAAGGATTCAAAGGTGAATTTACGGAAGTTGTTGGTACCAGGAAATAAAAACTCAGCCATTTTTCATTCTTCTCTTCCCTTCATTGATTCAATCCAAAAAGTGGAAACAACAAAAAAGGAAATCAAGATTCCAAAACAGGTAAGCTATGAAAATTAAACGACTGTTTTTGACTTTGTATATTTAATAACCACTTAAGTTTTTTGAGCCATCAGATCCTAGGAAAATTAAAAATAATATGAGCTATAGATTTTTCAATGAGATGCCTATTCAGATATTTTTAATTGCATGTTGTTGAAAGGATGTGAGCAGATCTCTAGAACTTTCAGCTATATAAACCACCTTATTTAGCCTTACACTACTTGATAGAAAACCAATCCTGGTGGTACTTGGAAGTGAGCACAGGAATGAGCACTTTCCATTTGCCAGAAAAAAAGGGCTACTGTAAGCAGAATGGTGCTTGAGACTATAATACTATATAGCTTCCTCGGAAAGATGATTTTTGCTGTAATCCCATTCAGTACTGCTTGGTGCATGACGCTACCAAGAGAAAAGACATCCTGATGCTGCAAAGAGATCAAGACTTCTTGACTTCAGCTTCTTCTTAGCTATAGATTTTCACTATTTGAGGGGATGACCTGAAGAACAAGAAAGACTACTCACAAACTAACTGCAGTAAAAACACTTGTTTTTTCTATAACCCCTTTAAAAAAGCATACTATATGATAAATACTAAAAATAACCCTCTTTTCAGCACAGAATAGTAATATTTCTGGAGGAGAAAGACATTCAAAAGAGAGAATAAAAGTGTTTCAAGCTTTTCAAAATCTAGCTATATGGCAGGAAATTGTGCATCTCTTGATATTACAGTGAATTGAAAATGATATTATCCACTCACAAGTATTCAAGTTTAAAACCATCCAAAGTGGCATTTGCTTTGTTGATGTTCAGAATAATTTAGATGTTGTGGTATCAGTAATGAGAGTTGTGAATGATGCATGAAATGACACAATTTCTGTGCAATGCACAGAGGGAGCATGGTAATTGCTCTACCGCTGTTTGTGCCAAAGCAGCCACAGCTACCCAACCCTCTACAGAGCACTTCCCTAAAAGGCTACCTGAACTCAGAAATTCCCTGTTACATTTCTGATTTTGTAGCAGTTTTTGCTATTTTTTTTCTCTTTATGCCCCAACACTATCTTCCAAATCCCAGAAAAGAAACTTTGATTGTCTTGCTGTTCTCCCCCATGACTATTAACAAGCAAATTTAGGAACCGAAGATGCTGTTGAATAAAGCCTAGGTTAGGGGTTAGGAAGAAGCATGACTGCAAGAAGAGTATACATGTCTTTGGCCAGAGCTGACAGTCATGCACGGAGAGTCATTTCTGATATAGGTCGTTTTATAAATTGTTCTGCCTGTGAACAACCATTAAAGAAAAAATATAAAAGCTTGTACTTGCTGTCACACATGTCAGAAGCAAAATGTCCATTGATAGTTGGAAAAGCAGAGGAGCAGAAGGCTAAATTACACTTTTCATTCACGGGCAATTCTAAGGTACTCAATCTATTCTTGATAGAAGCTAATCATTATGAAACGATAGGTAATCCTGAAAAAAATTCTCCTGGTTCACCCAAGCTTCCTTAAAAATATCCCCCAAGTCATTTCCATTGTTAATAGTCTCAGACAACTTGACAAGTAGAGAGATATAGAAAAAGTGTTAATGGAAAGCCTTTTTTTTTTCACTTGACGTTACAGAAAAACAATGTACATTTTGGGCTTTTTCTCAAATCACAAATTACCTGCAAAATATTTTCTGAAAATGAGATTTTTCTTATCTTTTGACAGATTTAAGACCAGACTGTACTAAATTAAATCTACCTGGTTTAAGAACAGTCAGAAAATCAAAGGAAACACTAGTGATTTGTGATTTTAGCTTTCAAAAATATTTTCTATGAATTATCTCTCAAATATCAAAGTATACATTTCAATTTTTTTAAAGGTTAAATTGCTTTTGTCCAAATATGCTTTCCTTTTTAGGATTTCCTGTTTTGGCAGAATTAATGTCATTATTAATGTCATTTTCTTTCCTTTGCTTGTAATTGCAGTCATCCAAATACAATCAACAACTAATCAATGAGAGATATTCCCAATTACTAGATTTAAAGATTTGTGAGATATTATACATTGACAATTCATTTGATCAGCATGAGCAAGGTAATTAGTATGAGCAGAATGGCTGGAATTACCCTGTCAAATTACTTTTCTTTGTCTTGGATGATTGCAGTTCTTGTCAGTTAAAACCCTCCCTTTGATTCATGGTTTCCATAGTAGACACAGAAATTCTCTTTTAAGTAACTGGAATAAGGACTGTTTGAAGATTGCATGTTAAAAGCTTTGTCTCATTCAATCAAATGAAATGCAATTATTGCCTTCCTGAGTAGTCATAATTTTGCACTCTGCTTTTAGCCAGTGATGCTATGCACTGCAGAGAGGCACAGAGCTGGACAGTCTTGGCTGCACCAACTGTCTGCACCTCCAGTTGCTATGTTGGGAGCCAAGAATATCAGTATGGGACTGTATATGATAAAATAATTGAGGTTGGAAGTGACCTCAAGAGATCTCTAGTTCAACTTACTGTTCAAAGCCAGGTCAGCCCTGAGGTCAGACCAGATTGCTCAGGGCTTTTTCTAGGCAAATATCCAAGGACTGCACAATCTCTTTGGGCAACCTGTCCCAATGTTTCACTGTCCTAATGAGAAGAGGACTTTTGTTATATCCTCTTGTCCTCCCACCATGTATCACTGCTGTAAGAGAAAAAAAAAAAGAAAGAGAAAGAAAAGAAAAGGTAAAATGTTTTGAGAGCTGAAAGATACAATAAAATAATATAAATATTATATAAATTATATAAATGTTAATATATAAATATAAATATAAATATAAATATAAACATAAACATAAACATAAACATAAACATAAACATAAATATAAATATAAATATAAATATAAATATAAATATAAATATAAATATAAATATAAATATAAATATATAAATATTATCAAAAATAATCTATATATGCCAATTAAATGCTATTTCTATTTCATCCCATTTTGTCTACTTATAACAGCCAACTAAAAAAGTTTCACTCTGCTCTGAATAACATTATCCAGTGCAGCTCCGCAGAAGTTACCAAGGGATATTGGCTTTGTGGTTTAACCCATTTTTATATCACACCAATTTGGGTAGGATTCATCTCATTTCAATGCAGATCTCAGAGCTGAAGAGCTGTAGCTCCACTATGTCTCCCAACAACTATTGAGACATCAATTGACCTCTATTCCAGGATGAAATCAGTCACATCTCAAAGACTCAGTCTTTCTCCATCCACAATAAACCGAATCCAAATGGCTAGTCAGATGTAATTGACTGTTTCAAGTTATCAAATATGTCTCAGGTTAGATGAGATCAATCTTTTTGCATCTGTTAAGCCTGTTCTTCTTGCTGACTCAACTAACAGACAAGTGCTAAAAGTTTAGTAGAGTTTGCAAACTTTCAAAGGTTTGTAGTTCTGTAGTCAATGGTAGGGATTGGGAAAACATTAGAGTAATCAGCAGATTGCAAATATATAAAAATTTTAGGATTGCATTATATTGCATCACTTCCTTAATGACTATTCACAAGACCAGTCTTCCTAGCAATTAGTGAAGTGTTAAGTCACATTTTCTTTTGCATAGTAAGAATGGAATAATTTTCAACTTCTTCGATATCATAAATATTTTGAACTTGCACAGAGATCAGTATTTTAAAATACTTAAATTGACAACTTGTCAAGTAGCCAGTTGCGAGGACAAAGGAAACTCTGTCAACCACAGGAAAATGGGAGAATAAAATAGGAAAGACTTTAAAGCCAACAAACTACTCCACTGATGTAGCAGTTATCATGAGGTAGGCCTAGTTAGCATAGCTGTTAGCATAAGCTCATGAAATTTAACTTTTTGCTATTGTAGATGATCAAGTCTGTCCCAAACAACAGAATGAACATTGAACAGTTCTGGCATGCCCAAGGAAATAAGATAGCCAACTATGGAAGCATATCATTTCCAGCAATGTTGCCAAGAAAATTGGCTAGTTTTGAGAGAACATAACACAGAACGGTTGAAGTTGGAAGTGACCTCTGGCATCACCCAGTCCAACCCTAGACCTAAAGACCAGGAGATCACCCAGGATCACCTAAAGCAAGTTCACATAAAGCATGTTGCACATGATCAAGTCCAGATGGCTTTTGAAAACCTTCATGAAAGGAGTCTCTACAGCCTCTCTGGGCAGCCTGTGTTTCTGGACCTTCCTGTGTTTCAATGTGTTCCTGTTGCCTCTTGTCCTACTGCTGGGAATCACTGAAAATAGTCCGTCTCCATCCTCTTAACATCCTCCCTTAAGATATTTGTGTACCCGGGTAAGATCCTCTCTCAGTTTATCTTCTCCAGGGTAACCAGGCTCAGCTCCCTCAGCCTCTTCTCATGTGAAAGATGATCTAGTTCCCTAATCACCTTCATGACCCTATGCTTGACTCTCTGCAGGAGTTTCATGTCCCTCTTATACTGGGGAGCCCAGCCCTGGACACAGCCCTCCAGATGTGGCCTCATCAAGGTTAAGTAGAGGGGGAGGATCTGCTGGTAATTCTCTACAATACTCTAACAAGTCCTCTCTTTACCACGTCCCTGGTTGCAGGGATTACTTCACTCTGAAGAAAACCAAAGGTTAATGGTGGCCTTGGAAAGAGATTAATTACAGTTAAAGTTAATATTGACCCTCAGGAAAGGGAATCTGAATTCCCTTTCTGAGTCACAGAAGTGTGACTTTGAAATGGGTGAAATTAAATGCATTGATGGTCCACATCTGGAATCCCATGTGCATTTTAGCACTATTTCAAGAACAATATAAGCAAGGAGAAAAAGAAAACAAGGGTGGACAGTCAAGATGAGCAGCATTAGTATACATTTTCCATACAAAGAAGGTGTAGATATGACTGTCAACATGGAAAAATAATGTTATTGAGAGAAGAAGAATATGGAAATCTACAGAGTGATGTGGGAGGTGAAGATGACTAGATGATGGTTACTGACCTTTTTTTTTAATACAAGAACCGGGGACTAACAAGGAAAACTTTTACTTCACAGAGGGTTTCAACACAGTGTCACATAAGATCCTCATAGGAAAATTTTGGAAGTGTGGATTCAACGAGAGGACATTGAGGTGGAATGAGAACTGAGGTGGATGAGAACTGGAGAGCGCAGTGGGTTATGATAAATGGGGCCGATTCCATTTGGAGGCCTGTGGACAGTGGTGTCCCCCAGGGGTCAGTGCTGGGACTGGTGCTGTTCAACTTGTCCGTCAGCGACTTGGACAAGGTGCACCCTAAGCAAGTTTGCAGATGATACTAAAGCCTGCGGAGGGGCCAACACTCCCGAGGGCTGTGCTGCCATTCAGAGTGACCTAGACAAGATGGAGACTTGGGCAGAGAGGAACCTCATGAGGTTTAACAAGGGCAAGTGCAGGGTTCTGCACCTGGGGAGGAATAACCACAGGCACCAGCACAGATTAAGGGTCGACTTGGTGGAAAGCAGCTCTGCAGTGAGGGACCTGGGAGTCCTGGTTGACACCAAGTTAACCATGAGCCAGCAGTGTGCCCTCGTGGCCAAGAAGGCCAATGGGATCCTGGCCTGCATCAGGAGGAGTGTTGCCAGCAGGTCAAGGGAGGGGATTCTGCCCCTCTGCTCAGCTCTGGTGAGGCCGCACCTGGAGTATTGGGTGCGGTTCTGAGCTCCTCAGTATAAGAGGGAAGTGTAGCTTCTAGAGAGGGTCCAGCGCAGAGCGACAAAGATGATTAAGGGACTAGAGTATCCAGCTGATGAGGAAAGACTAGGAGAGCTGGGCCTGTTTAGCCTGGAGGAGGTGGAGAGGGGATGTGACTAAAATATATAAATATCTTAAGGATGAACGTAGGGAAGAAGGGGCCTCAGTGGTGGTCAGCGATAGGTCAAGAGGTAATGGGTACAGGTTGAAACACAGGCAGTTTCATCTGCATGTGAGGAAGAACTTCTTTCCTGTGAGGGTGACAGAGCCCTGGAACAGGCTGCCCAGGGAGGCTGTGGAGTCTCCTTCTCTGGAGGTCTCCAAACCCGCCTGGATGTCACCCTGTGCCCCGTGCTCTGAGTGTCCCTGCTGGAGCAGGGGGTTGGACTGGATGATCTCTAGAGGTCCCTTCCAACCTCAGCCGTTCTGTGAAAACTTTCTGGTAACTGATTAGAAAAACAAAATGAGGCACTTTTTGTTTTAATAGCAGGCAACAAATGCATTTGCAAAAGTTAGTAAATGCTCGTAATGTCAACTGAGGAACCCACAGAGGAAAACCCAGAAATCACAAGGTGTCAGAAATTCTCTGAATTACCTGATCTTTTGTCTGCCACATTGCAGACATGCAAAGCCCCAGAAACACTTTTCTTAATAAACTGAAACGTATCAAAGCAGAATTCAGATCCAAAGTTCCCGTTTGCATGGGGTATGTCACTTAAGAAGCATTTCAGAGAAAATTCCTAGCTTTTTCTTCTTCACTTTCACTTTTCATTCTACAGAAAGAAATCCAACATTCTGAAGAACTTTTCTCCATCTATATGGAAAATAGTTTCAGCTCAAGTAAAGTAATTTAAAAATATTCAGAATTTTGATTAATAAATGATTAATGAAATATCTTTCCATTACATACAGCTTTTATTCCACTTGGAATAATTTCCCTAGAGATTTATCTGCTGTGTCTCTGGGGTGAACTGAAACACATCTGGTACTTATAGAAGATAAAACTATTTCAGTGACCTCAAATGCAAACCTGAAACTTTTAATCTCTTCTGCTAGATCAGAACAAAAAAGCAGTTCCTGAAATTTCTGTGAGTTTTGAAAGGTTTCCTTCTGCTGTCATTTACCACTAAACAGCCAAATTTACATTCTTCTCTCAGTTTCACTTTAATTTTTTTCCTCAGTAATATTCTCATATTGGTGCATATGCCTAATAGTCTGTGTTGAGAAAAACATTCACTGAACACAGACCAACCCATTCTGCAAATAAAACAGAGGTTTAAAATTATCTTTCTACCTTTCTCCTCAACTCTCAAACAAATAATTGTTAGAAAACTATTGCTAAATAGGACAAATTTAAGGGAAAAGTAAGGTTATAGAACTTTTGTTGATTTTTTCTGTCTACTTTGAAAGAAATATTGTAGCTAAAGAATCTATACTTTGCATTGGTATAGAAAGCTATCCTCTGTGGTCTTATGCACAGCGGAAAAGCTGCATTGTATATTTTTCAGTCTTCTACATATTTTTATTGGAATTAGAGTACTCACTTCAGAAAAATTGTAGGTCAAAACCAGGAAAAATGTCGTGAAAGCACATTGCACCAGAAGGAATAAATATTCGATTTTTCTTTAACCCCTTCCCACTTGCAATTTCCTTTAATACCACTCACCTACACTAAAATTTTTGCTCAAGGTCTATAATGATCTTTAAGCAAAGAAATGGTCCCTAAATCATGCAGAAGACCCTCACAAAGCCCACCTTATTTACATGAAGTGCAGAAAATGCCTGGGACTTACGCTCATTCCTAAGTGAAGGCTCCAGAAGTCACTTCTTCCTATGCAAGAGAGAAACTTGTGTCAGCCCAGGTATCTCCCAAGAAAGACTTAGCCTCATCCTCTCTTTTTCTCCCTTCAGAAGTTCCTCACCGTTCTCACAATGCTCTTCCTTGGGGAGAGTGTTATTTATACGTGGGAGGGAAAGAAGGATGGGTCGGAGGCGCTTGTGTCTATTTATCCATCAAAGTAGCTAATGTGATTATGCAAGGTCCCATAGGAGAGGCTGTAACCTTAGTAAGCAAGGCTGATGAGGCTCCTATCTGAGCATTTCCTTGGGATATTGTTCCATCCCTGGGTTTCTTTCACACCAATACAGGTCATTGGGAGTGAAACTGGGCACGACGGATGGGGAACACGGGGTCAAATGTCTTCTTCAGCCTCTGTGCTACCTTCTTTTTTTTGTTTGTTTGTTTTGTTTGTTTAACTGATTTTATAAAGGCAGTGCAATTTTGTTTGAATATTTAGATTTCAGGTCTTTCCTTTAGTGAAATAACTCAAAAGGTTTATGATAAAAAATCTATACATTATACTAAAATACTATGAGCAAAGCTGGATAGAGGGCAGGAAAACTAATGACAGTACCCTGTAGTGTGTGAATATGAATGTGTATGTATATGTGTGTGTGTACATATATGCATATAAATAAAAATGCATATATTTGATTAAGATTATACACATATTATTTACAGCAGTGAAAAATGCCACCCAATATTCATTTAAATATTCATGATGCCTACTTTCTGCTTTGAATAATCACTACAAAATTCTTTTTCAAAGAATAAAGTCTGTCTGAATCCAGAAGAAATGTCCAGAGCAAAATACATTAAATGACACAGAATATGATAAAACTAGTCCTGTAAATGCAGGCTATGGACTAGAGAAGTGCATTGAGAGGAGGTGAGGAAGCTGAAGGAGGCTGCTCACTTGTGGAACATGGAACTTCTCCCAGGGCTGAAGATGCTGTTGTTGCTCTTTTTTTTTTTTTTTTTTTTTTCCCTGATTTTGCCAAACTGTGGACATTTATAAGGAAGAGAGGAGACCTTGTCCTTGCTTTAAGCATTGATTGCACAAGTAAAAGAAGACTTAATCTATTAAAATGGGCTGAATTGGAGGAAAAAAACCCGAATTGATCACATTCTGGAAAAAGAGATGAACGTGTGTGCAACTGCTTTCTAAAATGTGAGCACTGTTTGAATTGCATAGACCTTATTGCCGGATTCTTCCCTACACTAAATCCCATCGGGATCAATAACACAGTTTCTTACCTTATCTGTATTTTGTATTTTGCAGCTTATTGAGGTGGAAGAAAACTTTCAAAAAACAAGTGGACAACCCACAATCTCATAGAAGACTGAAACTACTTAAAAAAATTACTGATCCATCTGGTTGCAAGTTATCACCAGCATCACGCTTTAATATAACATCATGCACATAAACTAGCATGTTCACATTGTGATCATGAAATGTATCTTTGACTTCCCCCCCAAAAATTAGTTCATACTATCTTTTGCTCCTTTCATACTATTTTCCAAATGTCTTAGAAAGCTTTAAATCCATTTAACCTGAATTTTATGAAGTGTGAGCTTGCTTGAAACTTGATATTGATATCTATGTAGTGGGTGAAGCACACGTCTCTGTAAAACTAACTTTGCTTTGCATCTGTGTGGAGGGAATAGGCTTACAAAGCCTTATATATTTATAGATTTTTTTTTCCTTACATATTTATAGATATTTATGTTCCCTAATGACATGGATGAATTCCCAGAGGGATTTTTAGTACCTGAATGCCATAGAAAAAAAATATGAGTTAAGCTTCTAAGCACTATTAAGGACACATCTGTAATCTCTCTGAGACTTCAGATGCTACATAGCTGTCAAATCCATCCTCTGTGCTTATTTACTTCAATTTCACCCAGTGTTAAAGGTGACACCAGGGGCCCAGGCAGTTGTCCCCCCTGCCCACCAGCTCTTCTTCTCTGTTCTGGGGGAGGGACTGCTGCCTTGCAGTTTATGGAGGCAGGGGGCAATTATATCCATCTCTAGGTAAAGCAAACAGAATGGCGTCTTGTGTTTTTCTTGGATTTCCTCAGCTCCCTGCAATAATCTGAATAAGGGCAAATTACCTATCAACTCTGGTCCAGCTTTGTCAGATGTAAGCTTAGCTCTTGGCAGTTAAAAACCTTCACAGGCATTTTTCAATCAAGCATCTTCTTTTCCAGTTGCGTATTCTTCCTTGGAAATTGATTCTGCATTGCATATTCTTTATCCTCAGTGGTGCCTGAGTTAGCAACATCTATTAATCACTGATGATGAGGAAATAACTAAATGACTTTTAACCTTCAGCAGGTTCTACAAAACATCCAAAAAGCTTCACCAAAAATGATTGCTTTAAAAAGCATATCTCTCATCATCTGTTCTGTGAATTGAACCATAATGATGTAAATCTCTGTTTCACCTGTTCCAACCTCCAGCAACACTGTGAAAGCGGGTGGATTCCCCTCTGCTCCATCACTGTCCTCCAGGCTAGTGAGAAAGCTGGAGGGAAATAAAACTTAAGCTAGAAGAAATTTGAAAAAGGAGAAATGTAAATGTTGCCATGATAGTATTTCAACTTTGCTAAATGAAAAGGAGTCAAAAAGTATTCTCTGTTTATAAAGGAAGAATTTGGAAATTATTCACACACAAAAAAATAAACTCCACTCGAGGAAAACGCATATAGGTATTTAAAGAGCTAAATAATATCTGAGATGGCATATAACATAGCAATGACTTAATGTAAGTGGACAAATACTTGAGTGATGTTAATGGATATTAAGGCTTAAGAAAAATTTTTGCTTAAAGACAAGAGTAACATTTTAATATGTGATGCATGCTTGCTATTAGAAAAGAAGAACATTCATTAAATGTAGTGCAGTCTACAATAAAGCTGAATGTTCAACTTAAAGGGGGATTCAAATTTACCTTTAGGTTTACTGTCCACAGTGTACCGGTAATTTGGGGTAAGAAATGGTTACTGAAAAATAGTACAAGATAATTTCTTGTCTTAATTTTCTTTCAAATAACTGATAATTCATTCCCTAATTCTTCTTGCTGATATTGTAATTGGCATCTGTGTACAAATGTACGATAAATTATAGTAATTTAGGAAATAAGGAATGGAAGGTAGATTGTGAAAGATTACATATCATATCAGATGCATCAAACAATGAGTAATTACCTAGGTTCCTATGCAGCTTTCAATGCTATAGTAACATAGTGGTGGTAAACATGGTGGTAACTTTAATCAGAGAAAACCGGATGAGCTGCATCAGTGCAAAAATTTTTGCATGTATTTCTGGCATCTCGTAGCTTTGTCAAATTTAATAAAGATAAATGTCCATGCTTCTGAAAGTGGCAAGAGTCATAACTGTTCTGGACATATCATGTAAGCGAAATGAGATGAAGCCCAAATAAAAAGTTCTAGCCATAAATACACAAAACAGATTTCAATTTAGCAGCTCAGAAAAAAAAAAAAAAAAAAAAAAGTTGTAATATTTTTTCCTACAGTTCAATGCAGGGCTATACAGTCCATATTTGGAAGAAGCCTTAACTATACAGTCCTTATTTGGAAGAAGCCTTAACTACTTTGAGTAGTGTACGTATAACTTAAATAAAAATAATAGCTTCTTGATTGAAAGTGTTTTAATTTCTAATACGAACCAATATAGCTGGAAAAAAAATCTCTTTTGCAGATTTGTCCTGTGAATGTTCCAATTCTGGAAATTAATTTTGGTTATTTTAAAAATGTTTAACTAATATGGTCTTAAACAGATAAATTAAGGACCAAATCACCTACCTTTTTTTTTTCTTTCTTTTTTCCTACAAATATATGACCACTGTGAGATTTGTATCATAAAATTTCCATTTTGAGGATGTGGTGCTGATTTTATCTCTTGATGCACTTTTGTTATGGACCCATATCTCCAAAATGCATCAGTGTTTCAGTAATGTGTTCATTTGATCCTGTGACTTCACAAAACTGGAAACTTTCCAGTGTATTTTCTTTTTGATATCTATATCCAGTGGCAACTTATAAGGCAATATTAACATATGTAGGATTTTTTTTGTTTGAAAATGAGGAAACGATGCAGTGGAGAGCTTTAAGTGATTTACAGTGGCCCAGATTAGAATAGTTTTTATAATATGTTACATTGCTACTTTATTTTAAAAGAATAGCTGAAGCCATTTTCCGATCCACATAACAGTGAAGTCTAAATGGTATAAAGTAGTTAATTGGCATCTTTGTCAAACAAAGACTTAGTATAAAGGAATCTCATTTCCTTTTATCAGAGAATGAAATTTGAAAAAAATCATAGCGATGTAAAATTCTTTTGAATGGATAATTGGTGTTACAGAATAACAGGAAATTGCTTTCTTTGTAAGCATGTATTAAAATCATTTTGTTACATACAGCAGTCTTCAGCTTTCTAAATGGTCCAATGCACATTTCAATCAGGAAAATTTGCTTATCCTCTACTGAAACGGAAAACTATGGATTGTTCTCTTCTCTCACTTCAGTGGTCTCTCAAAATAACACTAAGAAAATTAGGATAGTAAAGTAAGTCACATTAAAAATTATTATTCCTAATACTGTTTAATCGAGGAGCAATAAGTATATCTAGGATTTTCCTAGCTATATCAGACACTGTATATTTACTCTTCGAGAATACCTTTTAGAGTTATAGAATCATAGAATCTTAGAATAATTATGGCCGGAAAAGACCTTCAAGATCATTGTGTCCAATCATAAGTCCATCGTATTAATCCAATATATTTCTAATTTTATTGAAAAAAAAAAAGCTTGATAATCTCACATAATGATGTAAATCAGGAACAACTTTAGTAAATTCAAGGTATCATGCTCTGAAATGAAGTTCCAGACTGGTAAGAACTATAGCCTTCAACAATTTTTTAGTATTTCTACAGAGATTAGAAGAGGTTACGCTATTTAATTCAAAATAAGACATACTAGAGCTTTTGTTTGGCAGAGTATGTTGATTTAGACACTATTATTGACCAAACTGGAAAAAAAATGAGTGTCAAATCCTGTTTTAAAAATACAAGATCTGCTTCTGTTATCCTTTGCACCCAATAGTTGTAAGTGAACACTGACTCGTTACACACACTGCACTTTGAACTATACTCTTTATTCTATCTCCTGCATCTAAAACAGGTGAATTTACCACTGTCTGCCCTTTTCAGTTCTCTCCTTCAGGAGTTTTCACTTTTTTCTTTGCACTTTTAATAACTCTTAATTCTGGGTAACTCTTAATTAACTGATAACTCTTAATTCTCTGATAACTCTTAATTCTCTTAATTCTGCATCCACTTTATTTTCCTGCAAGGTCTTTCTTCATTGTTTCTGCCTTCTGCTTTGAGGATTCCTGTATGACAACTGTCTCACTAGGCCATCACAGATGTGATAGAAGAGAACTGGGCATGCAGATGCTTATATTCCATTTACGAAAGGCCTTGGTTGGCCTTTTAAACTTTTTTTAAAAAAAAAAACTTCTGGAACTTCTTACCAAACAGGAGGAGTGTGAGAAGAAGTAAACACCACAGCTTCAGTTCTCTACCACCATGCTTTCCAAACTAGTGCCTCCAGCCTGATGAATTGGGTCTTGACAGCTCTCAGTCTATGGCCTTTCTGGATGAATATGCTATTTCCTAAGCCACTAGGGAGAAAATAATCCATTCATCTGCACTGTACCATAAATCATCTCAGACCCAAATAATTTCCTTAACACGTACAACAAAGGGAGGTTATCCTGTACATGAGGCTTTGTAGATGCACAATTTGTGATGATTTGCGCTTTAACATTTATTAAATTCCTTGTATTATTGATAGTTTCTCAAAACTTAGAAAAATATATTGAAAAATGAAAGAACACTACAGTTTTGTATGATAAAATCAAGGCCTTGCCACAGTCTATCACAAAGTTTCATCTCTACATTTACCTAAAAGCAAGAAACGTGTTTTATTCACCTGTTTTTTTTTATTTTGCCCTAAATCCTAAAAACGAGTTGGCATTTGATGGTGATGAAAATAGTGTGAGAAATGAAATGTCAGCTCTTCCTGCGAGCAAGGAGAGTGACCAGTTATGTATTTTCATATTAGCATCATGGGATCAACCCAACAGTTATAGAAGAAGAGTAAATAGCGGAGCTATCCATGATAGTAGAATGAAACACAGATTCAAGCAGGAGTATTTTTCCTCATTATTTTTTGAGAAAATGGAAAAGAAGAAAAAAAAATGGCATGATCAGGCAGATCATCTTGTAGCATTTCATGATCATGAGCTTCTGGAAATGTGACATTTCATGCCTTTATGAAAGTGAATCTGTTTTGAAGACAAATTGTGCACTGTAGGAAGAGTCCTCTAAGTTAGTGAATTAAAAATGAAATAAAAAATGTTGAAAACTACTTCTTAATTTAGTTAAATGCATGTTTTCCCAGCATTGTTACGTAAGTGGGACCAGTAAAATCCTGAGATGAAACAAAAGCTAAGAAAGTTCCTTATTTATAAAATGAACATTTTGTTCATTCTATCATTTTCACAAAGGAAAAAATAACCTTTCAACTGTCACAAAAGCCCTTTTTATGTGTTTGTGCAAAAAGCATTTGTCAAATCTGAGCAAAGCGATGACCGTCAGTGGCAGGTTTTTCTGCTTGGACCCCATCCAGGAGGCGGTGGCTGCTCTACACAAAGGCTACTGTGTTTTATGTGCGCCTGATGAAACCAGGGACCCCGAGGGACTTTCCAAAAACCCATTTGTTGTCCCTATGTGCTTCTCGGACCAGGAAAGCTCCGTGAGTGGAGGAAGACTTGAGTAAACTGAGAGAGGGAATTAATCTGTGTCAGGGGTGAATAATGATCTCTTATTTGCTATTACAGCTTGAGGAATAAAAGGGGTTCTAGGAAATATTTATTTTGATCTGTGCCTCCCCCTGATTCCATTTCTTATTGGGGAAAAGGGAATTTACAACCAGCCTACTGAAATAATGGTCCTGATTTCAGTGGTACAGCTCTAGTAAAGGATGCAGAGATAACTTTGCTTTATACTGACATAAGAAAGAGAATAAATTTTAATTGGTGAATGAGAACTTATATAAAAGGTCTCTGATCTAAGTAAATAAAGCAGTTAGGAATTCATATTAAGGAGAAGACACAGATGTCTTCCAGGTGTTTCCAACTAGAAAAGGTAATACTGTTTAATTTAGAGAGATAAATTATTTTTCACTACCCAAGAGACAAGTCTCTTCTGCTCCTTGATCAATGGCTCTGCTGCCAGTTCATCTTTTGCCTGAAATAGCTGTATTTTCTGTGGTGCTCCGTCCTGTGCATTGAAGCTGAGCATATTCATTCTAGGCTGGATATCAGAGTCCTGTGGGGGCTGTGCCCCAAAGAGGGGCTAAAGAGCAGCCCCTCTTCTGCAGGTGTTTCCTTGTTTACTCAGATTGCACTGGGGAAGGACCACAGACACTTTACTGCAGAAAGCCCTTGGTTTGCAATAGGTTCCAGGCTGCTCCAGGAAATGGGCATGTTCCTTTGGAGAAAGCGGATTTTTCCCATTCAGTGTTTCACTCTTTTATCTATGTTTGCCAGATACCACTTACACTGGCACAAAATGCGAGCAAAATGGGTATAATAATTTTGCAGCATGCTTGTTAAAAGGCTCCCTAGACTTAATGAGTGAAAAAGGAATTAAAAATTTCAGAAAGTAGGCCATACACAATAACATTACAAATCTGATTTACTTCCTTTCAGGGAACAATATATCTCTGATTTTCTCTATTAGAAGCAGAATTGATCTAGTAGTAGCAGTGAACATAGTTTAAGTAGGATTTCTACTGTTCTGACACATTTGAACTCCCAGAGTGAGCCATAATAAAGAAGAAAGACAATTAAGAAGAATTCTCTCCCACCCATCAACAAATGAACACAGAAAAAAAGGAGAGATTAAGCTACTTTTTTACCCCTTGTTTTTCCTTGCCAGTGGTTTAATATTAAATCCAGGAACAAGAGGAGCAGCACAAGGAACGACAAAAAATATTTTTTTTTATATATGGGGATATTTTCTTTCATTGTATTTTTTTTTTTTTTTTTAGGTTACACTCCTGTAAAAATTAAGATCTTTTAAATGTAGGTATCAAGAACTTTCTTTAAAGAATAACAGGAAATGACTAATACAAATATACAATGAAGCCATTTGGTCATTTACACAAAGGAATCTTCCTCCAGCTCTTTAATGGACTAATGCATGCTGAATTGTAATGGGGCTAATTTGCTCAACACCTACTTAAGGAGAAGACTCTGAGGTGCCTGAATTTTCCCCTCTCTTGAGTCTGACAGAGCAATATATTGCCTACATGAAAGCATCTGTGACACTTTGATAGATACAGTGAGCTGAAGCCAAAGCATAATTGGACTGTGCTAAGAGAAGTGCCTGAAATTGCCTCTCAGAATATGTGCTTTAAAAATCTATCAAATTCAACAAACAGAATGGAAAATATCTAGGATTTGTTTCATCATTCATCTCAACCTCATTTTTAAAGCTAAAAGGAGATTTAAATCTGTGGAAATAGCAGCACATCCCTGCAAAGTCAAATAGATCTCTTCCTGCTATTGAAATAGGTATATAACTGTATAAACATCTCACTTCATCAGCCACCACTATTTTTATGTCAAAGTACAAAGGCCAAAGTAGTAATAATCTAAAATAGCATTCATGTCTCACCTGTGTTAGTCATCCTAGAATTTCTGGTGACACATAAGCCTCACTATGCTTCGAAAGGAACAGTTAGGAAAACTATTTACTATTTACAGAATTTGCAAGCACCTATGTTACAAACACACAAGCATAGTTGCACATATAAACATACACTTAGCTTTATTTTTCCAAGTAAATCAAATGTCCAATATTTAAGGCCACGCTTTAAATTTTAATAAACATTTTTAATTCAATTTATTTATTAAAATATAAGCATTTTCTTGGTACCAGACGCAAAAGTTATACAGCAAAAGATATTTAGGCAACAATAATTAAACCACAATATTTTCTTCGTGCAGTTTCTTCCAACATATGCAATTTAAATAAAGAGAAAAAAAAAAGTGTAAAGATAGTAGGAAAATGAAGGAAGAGTGTATGTTTATTGGCAAATTTCATACAGTACCTCATTCAATTAATTAGTGAAACTGGACTCTCTTTCCCCTTTTGGTATGGGATGTTGACAATTGAGGGAGAGTTGTTTTTCTTTTACAGACAGAATCATCAGTTTATACTACCAGACTTGATCTCTTAGGAAGAGATTACCTCTCAGTTAGCAGAATATGACATTTTTTTTCATGAAGAAAATCTTTATATCAATCATTACATTGGAATGTTGAAGGCATTAATTTGTGAGATAATTGGCTGGAATGCACTTTTTGGCTTTAAAGTCAAGTAAAATCTCAAGTGTAGTGCTAATAGCTTGTTTTGATTCCATCCCAAAATCATTAAAACTACAGGGCTTGATGGATATGCAATGGATGGGTCCAAATATGTCTCCATATTTTCCACACTGGGCAAGAATCACAAAATCACAAAATGTTTGAGGTCAGAAGGCACCTCTGGAGATCCTCCAGCGCTACTCAACCCTGCTCAAGTAGGGTCACCTACTGCATGTAGCCTAGGATCGTGTCTGGACAGCTTTTACAATCTCCAAGGATGGACAGTTCACAGCCTCTCTGGGCAGCCTCTGTTCCAGTGCTCTATTAACTTCACAATAAAGTTTTTCATCTCCTTATATGAAGATCCTCCAGTCCTTTAATAAGTTTAGCGGTCCTTTGCTGGAGTTGCTGCAGTAGCTTCATGTATATCCCATACCAGGAATCCCAACACCGGACACAACATTCCAAGTGTGGCCTCACCAAGGCTTAGTAGAGGTGGAAAATCACCTCCCTCAACTTGCTGGCAACCAACTTAATGTATTCTAGGACACCATCAGTGGTCTTGGGCATAAGGGCACATTGCTGTCTCCTGATCAACTTGCTGCTTACCAGGACTCTCAGGTTCTTCTCCACTGAGCTCCTTTCCAGCAGGTCATCCCCCATCCTATTCTGGTGTATGACTTTACTCTTTCCTAAGAGAAAGGCTCTGCATTTCTTTGTTAAACTTCGTGAGGTTCCTCTCTGCCTATCTCTCCAGTGTGGCCAGGTCTCTCTGAATGGCAGCAGAGCCTTCTACAATCACAGTCACAGGTCCCAGTTTGGTGTCATCAGCAAACTTAACGAGGATGCACTCAGTCCCTTCATCCAGGTCACTGATGAATAAGATGAACAAGACTGGACCCAGTATTGACCCTAGGGGACACCACTAGCTATAGGCCTCCATGTAGACTTCCTACCTCTGAATCCTTCAGCCAGTTTTCAATCCCCTTACCCAGCCCATTTGAGGGCTTCCATCTTCAACAGAAACCGAATACCCACTACTCTCTCCTCATTTACCCAGCCATCATTAAAGACTACCAATGGAAGGACCTCTAATTTTGAGAACACTTCAAGGCAATATTGACAAGATGTTGTCAAGAAAAGGTATGATGAATAGAAGAATTCTATTAGAATTCTATAGAAGAATTGGGTCACAACTGGTCCATTTTTTGACATCTATTTTAAATCTACTCCACTTTGAAACTATTACTATTGGGCACATTTGTAAGTTTCAAGGTTCTTTTTTTTTTTTTTTTTTTTGGTCTTTGAATATATTTTAACTCTTAATGTTTAGCAATATATATATGTACTTCTAGCTCAAACACTTAAATGATCTGGCACTCTAGCTGTCTAACTTTGATATGCCGTAATACTACAATACTTGTTTTTTTGCAGGGGGAGGTTGGAGAGAGGTGAACACTATGATACTATATATATTTTTAGATGCCTACAACATATATACATATTCCACATATATCGTCCAACTGCTAGGTATGGGAAGAGTAGATCTTCCTTTAAATTTTCTGGGAACCTTCTTCTCTTCCTATAGTCTGCATTCAGTCAGGAACTTTTACTGCAATAAAGGACTTGGGAATTCAACATGGCATTTAGTAGGATTGGCACTGGCAAAAGGCCAGCAGCTCTATAAACCCAGTAAAACGTTTTCATGCTCTTTGATACCAAAGAAAAACAGAGTAAGATGAAAGCTTTACAAAAATATGGAAAAAGATTTTATTACATAGGGGAACAGGTTTACTGAATTACCTACAGCAAGCCCAAGTGCCATGTACTCCACAGACATTTATATCAATCCTCTTCTTTCACACAATCATAGGATCCTTAAGGTTGGAAGGGACCTCAAGAGGTCAGCTAGTCCAATCCCCCTGCACACACAGGGTCAGCTAGAGCACGGGACACAGGCTGCGTCCAAGCGAGTCTTGAAGATCTCCAGAGAAGGAGACTCCACAACCTCTCTGGGCAGCCTGTTCCAGGGCTCTGTCACCCCCACTTTCAAGAATTTTTTCCTTAAGTTCCTGTGGAACTTTTGGTGCTTCAATTTGTGGCCATTTCCTCTAGTTCTATCACTGGCCACCACTGAAAAGAGGCCGCCCCCCTCCTCCTCACTGCCTCCCTTGAGGTATTTATACACGTTGATCAGGTCCCCCCTCAGCCTCCTCTTCTCCAGGCTGAACAGGCCCAGCTCTCTCAGCCTTTGCTCATAGGGCAGATGTTCCAGGTCCCCGATCATCCTCATAGCCCTGCGCTGGGCTCTCTCCAGCAGCTCCACATCCCTCAGATGTTCTTTGCTTACATCTATGAAATATTGATATTGTTTAACTATTGGCCACAAAGCTGCATTTGAACCATGACATTTTCTGGTGCCATCACATCAACTGGCCAGAAAGGAAAATCCAAAAAGTGAGGAGTTATTATAACTGAGGAGTGATTACTGTGTACTGCTCATGTACACATACTGAAAAGTATAATATTACATTAAATCAAGGAATTTGATAGAGAATAATAGTGCTTAAATGAAGAAAAGTTAATACTGAAACATAGAATATGCAGAAAATGATAAAATCAGGCCAATTGTTTTATCTTTTACTGCAGCAGGAAGTAGTATTCAAATCCACTAATCAGCATCATCAAACAAGAAAATATCGAGTTATGTCTCAGTTCTCATCTATTATTCATGGTATGCTATAAAACATTATAAAGTTAATTTAATTGTATTGCAATAAAAATACCTGCTTCAGTATACACAGGTAAACAAATGAACCTTAAAATGAAGATGGCTGTTGTCACTGTCTCTGTAATAATTGAGGTGAAGAGAATGGAGTCTAAAACCATATTTTTTTTCCTATTACTATTTTGCCATCTTTAAGAAATAGAAAAGCCTTGCCCACAATGTTCCTTTGTTTATATTCTTGACTTTGGATAATTGCAGAAAGAAGAACAGATATGTCAGGAAGAAATTACCTTTTCCCTCAGTTGAAAATAGAGTAAATGGAGAAAATGGAATGGGTAATATCAGTTTTAGTAGTCACTACTTTCATTTTTGGCAGCTAGGTGTATCCACCACAGAGGTAACCATGCACATAATCAAACAATGTAACAGAAGTAAATGAAATCTTTTCTTTTTTTCCTAATATCCAACAAAACGTTTAATTTGAAATGTCATTCAGCTGGTAGTGTATCATCTTACACATTCAAATACAAGCCTGTTTCAGGCTGGAAGTCCAGGCTGTGAACACACACTGCAGATATATCTTTAGTGTTCTGAAAATACTGACTAGTCATATAGGCAGGAGAGCTAACAAATCTTATTTTTTTCTGTGATTTTGCATCTTGTAGATGAATTCCTGGAAGTATAAGAAAGTGCAGACTTTACTCATGCTTGTACTCATACTTGTTCAATACTCTTTCTTGCTTAGATTTGTGAATATTTGTTAATAGATTTGTGAATATTTTGCCCTCTACAGAGGGGAAAATAGGAGAGCTCAACCTTTTCCATTACATCTGATGTTCTCAAAGCCAGTCTATTTTTCTGTACAGCTGGCAGACAAAACAAATTATAGGAGAAACTGAAAATACAATGAGCGGGGTGGACATAATGCACATAAGAGCAAGATTTTTGTTATTATTAAATAGGATTCAAGAGAGCCTTAGAAATGAGCTGTGGCCTCTATAGCATATGTAGAGAGGAACTGCATGCCAGTAAAGGTAGGGTCGTCCTGGACAAACAGGACACTTGGAGTAGCCACAATGAGAGGAGGATAAGAGGTATAGGAAATCATTTTTAGGAAATCAGATTTTTATTTTATTGCTTAGGGAACAGCTTGTTCATTGTTGCATTCGGCATTAAAATTTGGTTTTGTTTCATTGAAAAGGGAGAGATGCTGCTCAGAAAGGAGGAGAAGAAAAGTAGCAGCTGGAAGTGTTTGGGGAATTTCTGCATACAGGTTTTGAAGAATCTGTCTTCTTACACAAATACCGATCCCTGACTGCAACCATTAGAAGCTTCACTAGCAGCAGCAAAAACATCAAATGAAGAACTAGGAAATGACTTTCTAGTATATTTGCTCATTATTTCTCTGTTATTACAATAACGAGTTTTCCCAGATGTAGCCACAAAAAATAAATTGTTGGGGGTAGTCATATAAATTCTTTGCTGATACATCAAGCAGAGAACACTAAGACATGCAGTAATAAGACCAGTCTGATTCTACTCGCTTCCTTTCAAGAAATTTGTTAATATCTAGAAAACGCAAACAAGAGTTGATCTTGTTAAGCACTATAATTCATCTTTGGGGAGAGTCTAAAAAATGTTTGCACAGGAAGAGAGGCTGGGTCGTCATGGCAATTCTAACCTATGAATACTCTAATCTGTAAATCCTCCTGCATATATCCATTGTCGCTGGATCCTGGAGAGAACATGAAACAGTTTGCCCACAACTTTTGCAGCTCTGCATTAAGGTAATGACTATTACCAAAAGTAGCTTGGTCTGTCTTGTCTTAGCTCCATGAAACCATGAAGCAGATGATTGCAACAGTCTTGCCCAAGTAGATATACTTTTCCTGAGGGGTTGCCAAAACCTCTCTCTAGTACTTTCAAAAAGCTTCTGTAGATCGATAAAACCACTTATTAAGTTGGTGACCTCACATATTTTCTCTGGAATTGGCAGAACAAAGAGCCTAAACTTGTGCCACCACATTCAGCTCTAAAGCCACTCAATATCTTTATCCGAATACTTGTAATGGATGGTGGTACCAAAGAAATTATCAGAAAGAAATCTGACATGATATGACAGAAGTTTACAGAAGACCACAAGATTCTCAGGGGTGGATAGATAAGAAATCTCTTGTTAATTTGCACACTATAATTTGTCACCCTGTTGAACAGAGAGAATAGATCTGCATTCCTGAAATCACCTGGCATAGACTCAGACTCATAGATAATACAAAGAGCTGTTCAAGACCTGGTTGGCCATAATAGGTTTAAAAAGTGTGCAGTTACTGTCATAGAATAAAAGAGTAATTCAATTTGCAAGGGACTTTTGAATGCCGCCTAACCCAAATTAAGACAACTCCATCTTCAAAAGTAGATCCTACTTTGAGGTTAGACCAAGTTCCTCAGTGTCTTGGCCACTCAGATTTTAAATCCTCAGTGTCTTGGCCACTCAGATTTTAAATCTCTACAAGGATGGATATTCCACAACATTTCTGGGCAACCTCCTCCAGCTTTTATTCACCCTATGTCTTTTTTTCCTACTTTCTAATTGGAATTTCCATTGTTGCAATTTGTGCATGTTGATGTTTAGCCCCATCACTGTGTGTTTCTAAGAAGAATTTGGTCCTAACTCCTCTATAACTGCTGATTAGTAGTTAAAGTCAAAGTAAGGTCCACGCTTTAGTCTCTTCTTAAGACTGAAGAAACTTACCTTTCATCTTTCTTCTAAACGTCACGTACTTCATCATCATGCTGGCCCTCCACTGAACTCCTCTTTTTTTTTTTTTTTTTTTTTTTTTTTTTTTTTTTTTTTTTTTTTTTTTTTTTTTTTTTTTTTTTTTTTTGGTCTTTGGAAGGCTGAGAGGAGATCTGATGTATAAGTACCTGAAGGGGGAATGTAGGGAGGAAGGAGCCAAGTGGTGGAAATTGGCAGAACAAGGGGTCATAGAAATAAGTTGAAACACAGGCAGTTCATCTCCAGGTGAGGAGGAACTTCTGCACTGTGAGGGTGACAGAGCCCTGGCACAGGCTGCCCAGGGAGGCTGTGGAGTCTCCTTCTCTGGAGTTCTCCAAACCCGCATGGATGCCGCCCTGTGCCCTGTGCTCTGGGTGTCCCTGCTGGAGCAGGGGGTTGGACTAGATGATCTCTAGAGGTCTCTTCCAACCTCAACCATTCTGTGATTCTGTAATGCTGTGAAAGCACAACAGATATCAGCGTTATAATGCTTAGCATGCACTACGTGACTGCCAGTGGTTCCTGAAGTGTGTATTCGACACACCAGATGATAGACCTTCCCTTCACAAAGTTCCTCCTTTTTTTTTCTCCCATTCATTTTCAATCTTTTTCTAACTACTATTTCCTGCTCAAGCTTCCTTTTGTGTAAGCTGCTTCCAAACAATCTGGTCTTGTGGTTGTTCCACTCTTTGTTTTTGTAATATCTCTTTCAGAAAGAAAGTGATGATACATCTGAATAACAAATGGGAAAGAACATTATGCTGTTGTTCCATTAGCCATCAGAATCGGTAGCATTTCCCTACCTTTATCTTGCATCTGTGATGAGATACTGTGATAAGTGACTTGGGTAATGGGATTATTAATAGTATGCTCTTCAGCTAATTTCCTGTTCGGTTTCTGTATCATCCTTGGTGTGAATGAAATGCAAGGTGGGCAATGATTTATTTTGATAATGCTACTAAGAAATATTAATAACTGATTTGTGAATTCATTAATTGGAAAGTTATAATAACTGAAAACCAAACCAAACCTATGAATTAGCTGGAGAAACCACCTCCTCTGCTCGGATGTGAGAAAAAAAAGGGGATGAGACAGATGGAATAAAGTACAAATAGTTCTTCCTTCCAAATGCTTATCTAGCTACGAGAATCAAGATAGCTAACATTCAAAAAAAAAAAGCTTTGGTTTGCAGCAGACAGCCTCTGCAAGGGCTTTTATTAACTCAGGCTTAGTAGATATATACTAAACTTAAGCTATACAGTAAGACTGGGAAATCACAAAGAAGGGCACTGGAGTGAAATCTACCCCAAACTGGGAGATTGAAAGGATAGCAAAACAGTTGCTGAATTAGGTTTCACCCTCAGTAACTACAAGACACCTAGTCAACTCCCAAGGCATCATTCCAAAAGAGAACCACATCTGGCATGAACACTTTAATAGCTCTCTATTCCCAGAGAATCTTCTGATCAGTAAGATCCACTCCGCTAATTTTTACCTTGGCTTTGGAGACTGAAGTTGCAGATGGCCTCTCTATAAAGAACAGCAACTTTTGGCAGGCTCAGGGAAAAGACAAAATGAAGAGATGCTGCTTCTGGAATATAACTTGGGATAACTTAATTAATTGTGGTATTCTTCTCCTGATGAATGGTACAGATCTTGCAAAGTTAGCAGTGACTAAAAAAAAAAAATTGCAGAAAGTAAATGGGCACTTTCTAGAAAATTTTCATCAAGTCTTTCTTCATGGAGACAGCATGATATAAAAGTAGGAAAAAAGCCTTAATTACCAATGGTCATTGCTAAATATTTCTACAAAGGCAACCTGATAAAGGGTAATATAATAATAATGATATATATAATAATAATGATATATACATATAATATATATAATATATATAATATATAATATATATTATATATATATATAATATAATAAAATAATAATATAGTAATGATATATATTGCATGTATGCTTGGCCTGACATTATTGGTAGCTTTACATGCATGGTGTTTCCTAATTGGAGAGTTACAACATTAATTTATTTGTGCTGCCCCCTGATTTAATCTCAGACCTCACAAATCGTGAGGAATATTCTTCCACTGTGTTCCATGCTTGATTGACCATCATGTCAAGTTCACATATGTCCAGGCAATTATACCTGGAGAAATTCACAGCTTCAGGTAGCAGATTTTTCAGAAACTTCCACCTATTCAATGTAATCAGCTATATATATTCACTATATAATATCCTTAAATCTCCTTAAGTTTCTGCTCCAGGTGAACTAACTTTGGGGCAGTTCAAGCATGAAGAAGCTATAATAGCTCAATATCATCATTTGCCTTTCAACATGCAATAGTGCAATCATGCAGTATAGTTATTTCAATGCTTAAATAATTGTAAAAGTTTGAGTCTGAACTTGTAACGTGCTGTGGTGATTTCCTGTGCATGTTTCTAAAATTAAAAAAGTACTAAAGAAGTACTAAGTTTCTGAACAACAGCTCCTACAAAGGAAATAAGGCATTCTTTTTTGAAGGTTTTATAATTCTGCACTAAGATGTAGCATCTGCTGTTTTACTCAAACAACATCAGTTTAAATTGTAAAGTACAGATTAGCTTTAGGAAAAAATACTGATATTTAATAAAAAATTGTTACTGTTCAGTTCTCTCATATCATTTTTCCAGTCTTTCCATTTTTTCCAATAGGTAAGGACAAATCTTGCAAAACTTTCTTAACATTTAGTTATATATAGCTATAGTGCTATATAGATATGCTTGAAACAATCCCCTGGAAGATCTGCTTGAGTAGGAAGACAGATGTTAATAGCAGGCAGTACTTCAACATGAAGCATTAAAATTTGTCAATCTGTTATATCTGAAAAATAGAAGACATTGAGGGAAAGAGAGCTGTGGCTAATTCAGAGCTTATGACAGAAAAAAAAAATTAAGTGGGTTATGCCATTACTTCCTACGTTATTTACAATTAATTTAATATGATGTGAAGTGCACAAGTGTGACATCCGCTTCATATTTTAAAATATAGCCATATTTTAAAACATAGCAAATACTGCCATCTAATGGTAACTGTCTGTTGAACAAAAGCTGATTGCTCATGCCAACCAACACCAAAATAAACAGCTTCACCTCAAAAGCAACATTGTGCATCACTAGTGCAAAAGCAAATTGTGCAGGACACGAGTCACGCTGCCCCACGCTGCTCATTCTGACTATAATTTTCTGAATTATTTTCAAATATTTTCAGGACTTAGGCTTTCTCTGAACACAAGCTGTTTCTGGAAGTAATAAAGCCAGTTCCTGCAGTCCCATATCTAAACTCATTATCTCTGCTGGCTCTGAGTCAGCTTTGACAGGTCTTTATTTCTCCTACAAATAGCTTACACTTGATGATAGCTGTAGAAGTCATCTTTTAATGTCTTATTATTATTGAATAAATGAAATGACACCAAAAAAGAGCATCTTGCTTTTCCTGTTATCTTTTGAAAAAGAAAAAAGAAAAAAGGTTAATTTGGCTCTAATTATACATTACATCTTAAAAGAAAATGAAACATTATATGAAAAGAAAATGAAAACTAAGGTGCCTCTCACAAAACAGACAAAAATACACATGTATCATAATTATTTATTACAGAATCTAAAACAGTTCTATTTCGCTAATGGTTTGAAGGCCATTTCACCTGACCAAACTGGATAAAGGAGAAAAAAAAAACAGTAAAAGTAACTTTAATACACATTGTTCATATCTAAATTTTTTTTCAGAGACACTCTAGAAAAAAAGAAATACTACCTCTAAATGTTTTCTCTTAAGATATACCATGAACTCTTTTTCAGATTACCAAGTAATAATTTCTATGATATTTACTTAAAAGTATAATGATGAATTTTATTGTATATTTATCTCCAAGATTTTCTGGAAACAATACACCCAGCACAATTTCCTTTAATTTTAGTGATCATCGCCATCATGGTTTTCATACACTGAATAATACAGACAACAAGTTACACACAGCTTTCAAGCACAGGCACTTAAGGATGATTTGCTAAATCCATTTATGTGCATAAATAAAGACAGCTGAAAAATTCCTAAGTATGAACAAATCCTGCCAAAGGCTCTACGAGGAAGACAATCTGAAAATTATGGGCTAATTACATTTAACTGTCTTCTTGAGTAATTTCCTTTACAGCAATTGCAGTAATTATTTCATTTGGCTACAATAACCAATTATTCTTCAAACCAAATATACAGGAATATATTGCTATAAATAAGTATGTTACATTAAAACTTTCAATTAACTCATACAAACTAGGCTTTATCTCTACAGCTTTTTGTGCTTATTAATCACACTACAGTTATAATTGATCTTGCACAGATTTTCCTATAAACATACAAATATCAAGGAATACAAAAAATGGCTAGTGTAAAAATTAACTGACTCCGGTAGTTGAGAAAATAAAAAATCCATAGTTTGATTTTCCTCCAATATGTTCAAATTTTACTCATTTTGAGCAGCATTTGCAAAACCGAGCAATCACAATACTTAAAGTCTACCATAATTATTGTAAGCTTAGGACATTATGAGCTGAGAATCAAAAGATTTTCTCAACTGAAAATAGCTGATATTAGTTTAATCTAAAAATTAAAATCTAAAATGCAGGCAGGGGCAATCTTAAGTCTCCACATTATCACTGTCTATTTCAGCAATACCATCATAAAATAAAGGGAGAGATATAGAAGATGTAGACTGTGATTTATCTAGCTTCCTACCATCATTTTTACTGAGCATTGATGCAGTGAGACCTTCTTTCTCATGTTTTGCTTCTCCAAAGACAGCACTGTTATAACGTGTAAGGCGGTTTAGGAAAGACGCATGCTTCAAAGAACGCTCCACCAAATATCTCCTGAAGGCTCTTTGAATAACACAAGCTGATACCTCCTCTTGTTTTCTTTTAAGGGTAGTAGTTATTGGCTTGTAGGAAACTTTAGATGGATTGGCAGCCATAAATTTTTCCTCCATATGTACCTCTAGATCACCCAAACTCCCAGTTTCTCCTAATACTCTTTTAGTGAAAGCAAGCAAGATATCCAAGCAGTGGATCTTATCCCCACTAACTATAGGGAGGTCCATTGATATGAGCTGAATTGTATTTGGCTTTGGAATGCGTAAGGGTTCTGCCAGAGCATCTGCAAAGTCTGAAAGAGCAGAATATTCAATAAACTGTGTTGCCTGAGGATCAAAATTACCCCAGACTTCGTAAAACATATCAAAGTCATCCTCACTGAGAGGATCTGTGCTTTCTTCAGTGGCAACACTGAAATTCTCTAAAATGACAGCTATGTACATATTTACAACAATGAGAAACGATATAATGATATAGCTTACAAAATACATAATGCCAACTGGCTTATTCACACAACTAATATTGTTCCTATTCGTTAAATTTAAGTTGGGAGCACATGAATTAGAAGAGCTTAACAGGGGGCTCAAAAGCCCATCCCAGCCAGCTGATGTTGTAATTTGGAAGAGACAGAGCATGCTGTTCTGAAAGGTTTGGAAGTTGAAAACATTATCAATCCCACCTTTCCAGCCAACACAGGCGAAGTTTGTCATGCCCACAATAGCATAAATGAACATAACCAGAAAAAGCAGAAGACCAATGTTGAACAGAGCAGGAAGGGACATGAGTAATGCAAAAAGGAGAGTTCTAATTCCTCTGGCTTTTCGAATTAATCGCAGGATTCGCCCAATTCGCACCAAGCGAAAAACTCGCAGAAGTGTGGGAGGAGGAGAGAAGGAAGATTTTATGACTTCATAAAGTCCAATACCTTTGAAGCGAAAAGAAAGCAAAATTTGGTGAAGTCATACCAGTGAAAATACCATATATATGTATTTTTGTTATAGACTATATTTCCAATGTTAAAATTGATACTGATCACATTATGCTGCTATCAGTAAAAAAGTTATCAGTACTCTAAATGCCCATGCAAGACTTTAGGAAAAGAAAAACAAAATGGAATAGCTTTAAATGTTAAACAAGTATCATGATTATGGACAGGACTATTCTGGAGTTTTTCCTGACACAAAGCTCTCACAAAGTAGTAGCCTTTTGTAAAATGAAAAAGGAAGAAAATGCTGTGCCATCCTCTCAAATTTCTGTAATTTGGGGGAATAAATCTATTTATTTTACAAATATTTTTGTAAATTGAAGGTGATAGGGACTTAGTCTAATTTGAAAAATAAATCAGCCTGTTTTAATAACAATTTCTACATTCACAAGTTGTGGCCTATATCCAGAAACATTGTAGGCAACTCAGTATTGCTGAACTTTCGAGCTCAGCTCTGAGAATCTGACTTACTAAAATAGCAAGCCCTTTTAAATACAGTAAATGTTTCCTACTTTTTGAACAAATGTATTCAACCTAATTTTCCTTTTACTGTGAAAAAAAAATAATTAATCTAATGTAAATTGAAGGTAGAAAAGCATCAAGACTACATTGCAATGGATCATAGTATCACTATGGTTGGAAAATCCAACCCTAATGACTTAGAAGAAATGATTTCATTAATTAAATTGCTATTCTCTTATATACTTAATAAAAAGTATAGATAGAATTTAATCAAAAAAAATGAAAATCCTTTTATCTTTTGGTACCCTATAAGAGAACACAATACATAAGGAAGAAACCACTTAAAATATTTGAAAAAGTACAATGGACCCATAATTCAATTTTCCAATATACATAAATGGTTATTTCATATTGACTTTTGGCTTAGCATTCGTAAGAAACATTATCATCTGCTTTAATAACAGTTTATACTTACTAATGAGTGAAAGGATCACAACAGCTAGGTCAAATATGTTCCAGCCACACGTGAAGAAGTAATGTCTTAGGGCCAGTATTTTTAGGATACATTCCCCAGTAAATACGGCCACAAAAAAGCGGTTGATATTATTAAGAACTTTCTTGATGTCTTCACTCTCATTTTCTACCATCATAACAACCATATTTAGACAGATGAGAATCACAACAGTAATATCAAATGTTTTGTGTGATACAATATCAAAAAGAAATCCTTGGAACACATTCTGTTGAGAAAGACAAGTACTGATTAATGCTACTTCTAAGATCTACTGTAGGTACAAATATTAATCAGTAATTTGTGCCTAGGAGTTGAATGTAAGAGAATATAAAATTAACAAAGGAACTTTAAGCAGCTAAAAACATTTTACGTGATTCTTGTAGACATTCAAAGAAAAAATGTGAAACCCTGCTGAGTATTTTCAGTTACAATGCAACCACATTTCTGTAGAAAAAGTTATACAGTGGGAAAACATTCAGAGTATATTGTGATTGCGCTTTTTATACAAACACTTACTGAAGCAAATATTTTAGTATGCACAATCCCAATTAAGAATAGTAAACAAGCATAAGATTATTTAAAATTAAGTAAAAGGCACTGGGAATGCCTTTAGTTACTTTCCAATAACCAAACTAACCAAAATCATCTTAAGAAGAGCAAATACTCAATACAAACTTTCTATAAATATTGAACAGGCTATAAAATTGAATAGGCTGAAATAGGTTGTAAATTGTATTTAATTAATACTCAACATAAAGACTGCATTAAGAAAAATGGAGTAAATTATAAAGAATACTAAATGTAATAAGGAAGATTATGAGCTCATATGTGTATTTTAGCTTTATGTACATATCCAGATGACTAACTACTTGATTTAAATATGATCAACATCTATAAATTTTCTATTAGGAAGGTCTCACCTGTGGTCTTGGGATAGGTTTTTGAGGTTTCTTGGATCCAAGCTTTCTTAACGCATTATAGTACTTTTTCTGTTCATCAGTCAAAAACAGATCTTTTCCACCTAAGTACAGAGAAAGAATTGTTGTTCACACTGAAGCACTCAGCTAAAGAAACAGCAGCATGTTTGTTTAAAAAAGTCACAGCTGTTGTAAGTATGAACAGCTTGTGATAAGATAGCTCAGAGACAAAACATTTGCTAAAATATTTTTCCTTTTTACTTTGTTCTTTGAAAAGATGTATACTAAGGAGCAGATCAGGTTTTGATGATGTTTGTCTAGTCCTATGCATGTTCCTTAGTCCATTTCCTCAACCACAAGAGCATTGTTCTTTGGTATAAAAACCAAAGTTTTTATAATCCCCAAGAAACAACAAATAAAGAAAACAACAACAAAAAAATCAACATTGTTCCCACTTGTGGGGACGTCTTTTAATAAAATTAAATTATTAAATTGAAGTTGGGGTATTGTTCCTCAACTCCTTCCCCCTTTTTTTTCTCTGTTTAAATGCGGAGAACAAAAGAATTTCTTTTGTGTATTATTGCTATCTATTTCTGCAACTATGAGTAGCTCCTTAAAATCTGTTATATAATACAGCCTGTGGAAACACCCTCTCTTTCCTCCTACTCAGGAAGGATTAAGGGTTTGGCATGAAAATGGGACTTAGAGGTGAATTACGAAAAGCTCAGAAGAAAAGCAAGATATATTGGCTAAGAATGTGGTAGAAGATTTCTATTTTATCTCTAAAATTTTTAATTTAAGTATATAGTTCCTCCAGTGAAAATGCTATCTAAAAATGTGAGGCATTTATATGTCAAACTAGTATGTGCTTAATAAAAATGTCATTACAAGAAACTCTGAATTACTTCATGCGATACTTATCTTTTTCCTTTGTTGGTTAAAATTGCTGATAACCACTCCAATGAAAAGGTTCAGCATGAAGAAAGATCCAAATATAATGAAAACCACAAAATAAATATACATGCTTAAGAAGCATTCAAACTTTGGCTGTTCATCTATCTGTTAAAAACAAACACACAAACAAAAACCACAAGAAAACCATGGGGTAATATCAACTTTGAAATTTTCAATTTGTAATAAAAAAAATTATTACCAGGAACGTCAGATTATTTTAAAATGTTTAAAACTTTATTTATATGTACAAGAAGAACAATTGCCTTGTACTGTACTGTTGCTATTCGTAAAGACGGTTATAAATGAATATGTATTGCTGAATGTAGCTCTAGCAAATTCTACAGTTTAAGTAGTATAGAGAACAGTTATAATTGGAAGTGATGCTGTGGATGTCTAGATTAGAAAATCAACTTAGACTAAGCTATTTGGGGAAGTACCATACATATAGCAATAATTCAGACAAGATACAATTTTAAATTCACTATTAGCAATTGCACAAGGAAAAAAATCTCATTTTTAATTATTAGCTACTAGATTCAAGCATATAGTGCTTGAATGAATAAGGCAAAGGAAAGAGAAAACTGTGATTTAATCAAACATACAAAAATTAAAAAGTACAGAAAGTTACTTAGTAAGAGATACAGAACATGGAAACGGGGAAGAAAAAGTAAGTATACCAAATATAGAGATGAAAATCTGCAGAAATAACTGCTAAATGTATATGCAGTTTTACCGTTACTATCACACATTTAAAAAAGGGAATTTGCACCAGAAGTACAGTCCCTGTAGGACCTTTCCTTGAACTCTATTCCCAGAACAGATATGTAAAAGAAATGCAGAATCTTGCTCTTAACAATCATGATATAGCAGGGTTTTGTATCAAATACTCTATTTTTATTATGTTCACCTTAGCCTAATTTCTGGGGATTGGCTATTCCAAGGGCTATTGGTTCATTGACTTGTTTCCTTGAATATCTGTCTTGATACTGCAGAAGAAACTGAAAAATGAATTGTATGGATAAAAGAAGGAAAGTAGAAAAGCATAAGGAAGACAATTTAATTTATACCTTACGTGAATCCACTGCTGCATACATAATGTCCATCCAACCTTTAAAGGTTGCCTAAAAAAAAAGCTTCTCTCAGTAAATTTTTTTTTTTAATTAAAAATTATGATTAGGTAGAGCAAATATAAATGTGTTAGGAATTATACAAAAAAATGAGTAATGTGTTATTAAAAATGTTGCTTTACAAGTGCTTTGCAAATTAAATTTTGAAAAAAAAAAAGCAGTAAAAGTTTCAGTTTAGAAAATATATTCTAAAGAAAGGAAGACAAATTCTAAGGCAAACAGCAAATGGTTCCCTCCAGCTGTTTTTAACAACTCTGCAGAATTTTAGAACATTTTGGACGATGTTCTGTAATGTAAAAGAATTACATTTAGATAAGACATAAGAATAGCAGTCATCAGAAAAAACAAGTGCTTCCTCCCTTATTTTGGTATTAGAAAGATACCGAAGAAAGATATCTTCACATCCTAATGCTTCATGACTTACATAAAAAGAAAATACAGACTTATAAATAAACTGAATTATGTATTTTCTCTCTAATCCTGTCCAGATCTGATTTTTACTTCAAAGAAAATGAGAACTTTAAATTCAGTGACATGCAGATTATTTCAGACTTAGTATGCTTACTAAAATTAAAAGCAAATTGAAAAGGCATGAAAAAAAAGCTTTATTTTAACACAAACATGCACGTGCATCTGCATATGCGAGTGTCATTTAGGAGCAATCAAGCAGTCCATTATCTTAAAAAAAAATGTAAACCAAAAAAAAAAAAAAACCTTTTTGTAAGATAAATATGAGTTATAGAGCAAGTTATATGCGTAAGTATATGAGCAAGTAAATATGAGTTATAGAGCAAGACTGTACAATATATTTTCTTGTGAAAAAAAAAAAAAAAACTAAACATGTTTTTTTTTTTTTGACCTTACCACTTCAAGAAGTGCCAAGTATCCCATTCCAACATGATCAAAGTTTACAAGACCATTTTCCCAGGTTCCGTTGTAAGTGTAACAGTCATTTTTATTATTAATTAGACTAATATTTCCACCAGCCTTGAGTGTGCATTTCCAAAATTTTTTTCCAAGAATTTGTACTCCTAAGATATTAAATAGGAGCCAGAAGACAACACAGACGAGTAAAACGTTCAAGATCGAGGGGATAGCTCCCAAGAGTGCATTCACAACAACCTTAAATAAATGAAATGAATTAACAGACTGCATGAATTAAAAATATTCAACAGACTGTACCTCTAAAAAACAACTTTTAAGAACTTATTTTTCCTCCTTCTCTGCCTATAGTAGATGCTCACACATAGAAACTATTGGATTGGCCAATTGAAAGACAGCTTCAGCTTTAACTTCAAGTTTCTTTTAATTCTATGGAATCTCTCTTGCCATTTTGTGAAATGAAGTAAAGCAGCTGGTAATGAGAATTCTTTTTGGGTAGAAGAAAATATATATACATCACAGAATCATAGAATAGTTGAGGTTGGAAGGGACCTCTAGAGATCATCTAGTCCAACCTTTCTGCTCCAGCAGGGACACCCAGAGCACAGGGCACAGGCGAGTTTTGAATACCTCCAGAGAGGGAGAATCCACAACCTCCCTGGGCAGCCTGTTCCAGAGCTCTGTCACCCTCACAGGAAGGAAATTCTTCCTCTCATGGAGAGTGAACTTCCTGTGTTTCAGCTTGTACCCATTACCCCTTGTACTGTCACTGGCCACCACCAAGAAGAATTTGGCCCTCTCCTCCCTCTATTCTCCCCTCAAGTACTTATACATATTGATCAGATCTCCTCTCAGTCTTCTCCAGGCTAAACAGGCCCAGCTCACTTAGTCTTTCCTCATATGAGAGATGTTCCAGTCCCTTAATCATCTTTGTTGCCTTCCACTGGACCCTCTCTAGAAGCTCCATGTTCCTCTCATACTGGGGAGCCCAGAACTGCCCCCAACTCTCCAGGTGCGGCCTCACCAGAGCTGAGCAGAGGGGCAGAATCACCTCCCTTGACCTGCTGGCAACACTCCTCCTGATGCAGGCCAGGACCCCATTGGCCTTCTTGGCCACAAGGGCACACTGCTGGCTCATGGTTAACTTGGTGTCAACCAGGACTCCCAGATCCCTTTCCATGGAGCTGCTTTCCAGCAGGTCAACCCATAATCTGTACTGGTGTCCAAGGCTCACTGGGGTGAGCCAAGAAGAGAGTCTTGGACTTCACACTATTGACGTCCATACTTTGAATCTGTCATTTCAGACGATTTTCTATCCACCTTGTAGTCCACCTATTTAAACCATATCCAACCAATATGCGAACAGGAAAGGCTCTTTCCTCATGCACAGGGCATTTCATAACAACAGGTGACTTAAAAGAGGTCTGGTGAATTGCAAGATAGAACTTTCTTTTTTTCCACATCAACTTTAAAGCTTCATGATAACCTGTTTGGAGCAATATGCCTGGAGTTTTTAAAGGGAGGTTAAATGAATCCCCACTGTTACTAAGAGTAGAGAGTCTAACTAGGGAAAACTGTTGAGATGAGTAGATGCAATCATAGCAGCCTAAAAATGGCAGTTATGAAAATGAGTTATAAAAAGAAAATTGAATTATCTCAGGTGAAGCAAAAACCTACTGAATCAATTTTCTGGGTCCCAATTTTTTGCCTTAAGCAATGAGAAAAAATTGGAAAAAGACTGTAGTCACTACACTTCTTCTGCCATGAATATTGATATACTTTTCATAATATGGGTTTCTTCCTCATATTAAAATTCTTTTATGTGAATTTGTTTTATGTAGTAAATATACATATAGTTTCTATTTTAAGTCATTAAAAATTGATCCTATTTTTTTTCAAGTGTATTCATTATTTTCAGAAGAATTTTCCATGCCTAAGTTAAAATAAATTTGTTCTGCACATTCCATTATAACCGTGGAAATATGGAAGAAGGCTCCAGTGCTGATATTAAGTTATCATTATTTTTTACTTGCATCTGTAAATCTCTGTGCGAGTATTTTCAAACTAACAACCAAACAATCTACATAGGAATTCAGATTCATTTCAATGCTAATTCACATCCCAAACTAAAGAATCAAATAGTAATTTTCATAATAAGAACTTCAAATGCAACTATTGGGAAACACACACAGATATCCTTACCCTTATCCCTTCAAATCGCGATAAAGCTCGGAGAGGCCTCAAGGCTCTGAGTGTTCGTAAAGATTTCAAGGCACTGCCATGGGAACAAACTGATGTGTCTTTGGAGACAGATATTAACCCCCAGGAAACAAATGAAAGCTGTGATGGTTGAATTAAAATTAAGATTATTAAATGGCATATAAAAATTTGTTTTGTTTTGTCAGTAGACAATCACATGCTGAATGCTATATTCTTTTGGACCACTAACTCAATTTGACTAACTCAATTTTTTTATAATATAGGTTTGCTTTTTTTTGCTCTGATGTTCTTCGAATTATAGCATTCTTTCGTTCCAATTAAGGCACTTTTTTTTTTCACAATCAATATATTTTTTATATACATATATATATTATATACATATATGAAACACTGTATGACTTCTGTCTCACTAGTGATGATTTCACCATTTCTCTTGTTAGGACTGCATCTGTTGCAGAGTGAAATATGCATTCATACCTCCTTAACTCTCTAGCAAATGTTTTTTTCAATAATACTTCTACATTCCCTTCACCCTCTATATTTCTTCTTCTTCAACTCTAGGATTTTCTAATTGCTGAAGCTGCCAGCAAATTCACTTTTTTTTTACTGTTAATTGATGTATTTTCATTTTTGATTGCTAATTGCTCTCTCTCTCTACTGGAAAAGGTTTTTATAACCAACATGTAGGACCATGATATTCAGTAAAATTTTCTTGGGTAACTATTACCTGTGATTGTCATTTACATTTTCCCTTCAGTCTTTTGATTGCAATTATTTCCAGCTTTTGGAAACTGACTATTACATTTGCTTTTATTCATAATCTGACTCTACATGGAGTTCTCTATATAGTAAATCTCAATTCAGAATATAATGCAAATTCAATATAATACTTACGCATACAATGATGAAGTCAAGCCAACACCAGGCATTTGTGAAATAAGTCTGGAAGCCATAGGCCACCCATTTCAGAAGCATCTCCATAAAAAAGATGTAAGTAAATATTTTATCAGCATATTCTAGGACCATTTTAACTTTTTTTCTTTCCTCAAGGTAAATATCTTCAAATGCCTGGAATTTCAGAATTTAGTTACAAAGCTGCTAAGTAATTTGGGAGTGTATTATTTTCAAGTGGTACAAAAACATACAGTTTGGTTTATTATAATAGTTTCCCTATAAATTATAGGAAATTTCCACTTAATATTTAGAAGCTGAAAACTGAACTGTGAAATAACTGGTCTCATTTTTAAATTGGTCTAAAAGCACATACTTTGGCTTGCTGTGGTGCTTTGGAAGAAGATTTACGCATTATAGAAGACCAGATTTGTTCTGAATCTATAATGTGCTAAACTCCATCTAATAGGTCACTGATAAAAGAAAGTAGGAGCATAAGCAGGTGATTAGATCTTGGGAGACTTTTATTAATAAACACACACATAAAATCCCCACTCTGCTTCTGATTTATATTCCTATTAAAAAAACTGGGAGCAAAGACATTCCTGTGCATAGGTGCCAGCCTTTGCATGCCTGCTTTGCATTATAAGAAAGCTGTAATACCATTTCTGGAGCTACGTGGTCTTTGAAGCAATGGCCATTCAACTGCACTACAAGATAAATGTCTTTGGAACAAAGTTGTCACTGTATTCACAGAACTGTTAATTCAACAATTAAGAATCAAGAAATTGAGAACACACTGCATTCGCATAAAAATTCTATTTACCATTTCCTTTTATTCTGGGAAAGTTTGACAATTAACACTGGCTTTTTCTCTGCTTACTCCTGGGAACTCAAGAGTCTTGTTATCTTGATCTACATCCATTAATCAACTCACCCATTCATTATTAAGGATGCTCTTTCAAACTTCTAATTACTAAATTATTGCCTTTTTCCAAGCACTCCCTATGTCATTTTCTCTGCATTTGTTCTATTTATGCATTCATTCAGATTTTATTTGGAAAACTGTCATATTTGCCATATACATGAGTTTCAAACTAGTTGGTTATATTCTGTCTATACTATATAATATCACCCTGACAATTAAAAGTTACCCTGACAATTTTCAGACATGTTCTATTCCAGGTTCTGATAATATTGAATGATTTCAAATCTGTTTTTATTGAGTAATTAATCTATTTTGTAAGTTTGGAGGTACATCTATTTTTCTTAAAGTTTTCGTAAGTAATTTCAGACTCTGTCTTAGCCTCTTCATTAAGTACACAAAGCAGTTCCACAAAGAACTATCAAGAAGCCAGTAATTTACATTTAAATATCTTGCTACTTCTCCAACTGGGGAAAGCCTTAAAGGTTGTAAGGGAAAAGTTTATTATGCTTTTATCAATCCTTTGGGAAAGGAAGGTGAGAGAGAGAGAAAAAAAATAAATGAAATAGAATAATATCATTATTTTCCTTTACTTATATCCCTCCATTTAACATTTGAGACATTAAATTAAATTTACCAGTGCTGCACTGCTCAATATTATCACAAAAATGATAAAATTTTCAAACCAGCTATGTTTAACAATTCTGTAGCAGGTTTTTCTAAATTTCCACCAAGTGCTTCCTGGAAACTTAGTGATATCCGCTGCACAACATGGAAAACATTGGACACAACCTGAAAAGAAAAAGAACACCACATTGGTTCCATGAAAAATGTGGGGCCATAGAATGTTTAAAAATGTAAGGAATCTTAAAAAGAGCTTCTGTGGTGTGTGAGGCATGTGCTGTTTTACCCAAGTGGTGGTGTTGCTGCGGCTGAAATATTCTGAGGAGATAGACATAATGTGCAGGCAGAAGCAATTTCTTTTAACAGACCAATCCACTTAGTTTAGAGAAGCTTTTGTGCGCGCATGCCCTTCTGCAGGGATTGTATTACTCTTGTTTGCAAAACTTCCTAGTTTTTTCTCCACTTCTTTCTGTTTCGAAAATAAATACTAACTTTCTGATACTTTAGTGATTTTTTTTTTTGATTATATCACTTGATAGCACTGCAAAGACACTAAATTCTCTGTTCACTGTCTTCCATCAGATACACACTTTACTTGAACCCTTAAAGTCAACTGGAGCCTGAGGAGACATCGAGGTGAATGACTGTGGGTGTCTGCTTTAGGATGAACTGCATAGCCCTCTCAATTCCATCAGCTCTATTGACTGCATGTTCATTCACTACATTGAGTGTATTGAGATTGAGACATATTCAGTTGCCTAAACATAGGACTCAAATGCCATTTAAGATACTGGCTGTCCAGACACCTATCCTGGCTGACCTCCAGCTATCCCTTCAGAAGGACTCCAAGTGTTCTGGCTCTTCTACAGACACCTTCACTCTGATATCTTCATCTAAGGCTGAATCAGTCTTATTTGCTATCACTGTGATAAATAAAAGATTCTTACATTCTCCAAAACAGTCCTTGGGTATCTGTGGCTTTTTAGTCTGGAAAAACATATCCATTTGAATAACTGGATCCACAGTACTGGCTTCAGAGTAACTACCAACATCAAGTTTCTGCACAGGATAAGAACAAAGAAGAGAATTTATTCACTTTCCCAAAAAGAAACTACCAGATTTAAAATAAATAAATAAATAAATAGATAAATAAATAGATAAATAAATAAATAAATAAATAAATAAATAAATCTCTGTAGGGCATAAGTCATCTCAATGGAGCCACAAAGTTGAAAGTAATTGAGTTCGTCCCTATTCTTTGATTCCCTGGCTCTTATTTGATACATTCCATTCCAACTTCCTTTTTTTTTTTTTTTTTTTTTTTTAGAGAAACAGACCACATCCCTTTAAGAGGGGAAAAGTTGTCAGAAAGAAACACACAGATTTCATATGTCAAAGAATTGTAATCACTGGTGAGTAGCCTACACATTTATAAAACAAAATGTAAATGTATTGGATTAGAATAAGCTCATATTTTTTAATAAAAATTGTTATAAGGAATCGGTTCAAGAGAAAAAAAAATCATCCAAAGTTGTCAGCAAAAGCAGTTATCTCTAAAAATGAGTAGCATGAAATACAGTTCAAGGAAGTATGCTTCTTCAATAATTCCTTTTGACTCACTTTGTATTAAATTATATATTAAGTTACATGGGTAGCCATGGATGTTGGTGAGACAGTCTTCCACTTTCTTAATACCATCTACATTCAAGAGATGGACTTTCGTCCACACTGACAAGAGCTGCTACTGTTTGGAAACCCATTTTTCCTATTGATGCTGAATGAGAGAACTGCTGGAACAATTTTCATGTATAGCATACTCACAAAAATAGAAATTATGCCTACCTCTTTCTGTTCTTTACTTTGCTGTGTTTCTGAAAAAACACTCATTATTTCTGAAGTCTCAGACAGCTGACTGCAGCCACTTGAAGTTTTGCACCGCTCTCTATGTCTTAATTGGTCTCCCTGCATGACACAATGCAAAAAAGCTTATTTCCCACTTTTTTTTCTTGATAGCATCTAAAAAAAAACAGAATATTTTTATTTTCATAGAAAATTAATCCAATATCCCTAAAGAATCACAGAATGGTTGAGGTTGGAAGGGACCTCTAGAGATCATCCAGTCCAACCCCCTGCTCCAGCAGGGACACCCAGAGCACGGGGCACAGGGCGGCATCCAGGTGGGTTTGGAGACCTCCAGAGAAGGAGACTCCACAACCTCCCTGGGCAGCCTGTTCCAGGGCTCTGGCACCCTCACAGTGCAGAAGTTCCTCCTCACATGGAGATGGAACTGCCTGTGTTGCAACTTGTACCCATTGCCCCTTGTCCTGTCATTGGCCACCACTGAGAAGAGCTTGGCCCCTTCCTCCCTATATTCTCCCCTCGGGTACTTATATATATTGATCAGTTGGTCAGGGAATGATTTCTTCCTTACTGCTGAATACTGCATTCCTCTTGTGACCAAAAGCATAGGAAATGAATCCAAGTAGTCCACCTGCATACTGACCATATGAAAATTCAATCAAAAATAGCATCCCTTTTTTAATTGATGTCTCTGCCATCGTGCAATGCTGTACACTTTTAGCCCAAGTACCTGCTCTGATTTATACTATGTTGAAACCACAATCATAGCATATAACATCAGATAACATCTACAAAATACAACCTTAAAAGAGATAAGGTAAGGAAGAATATTTATATGGGGATAAGCATCTCAGAGAGTGGTCAAATGATTCTGAACTCCAGTGTCTTCATGCAGACATATCATTGGTGGTTATGGACAAACCAGAAATCAGATATCTAGACAAACACACCATCTGTCTTCTAATAAAAGTAATAATGTTGTCATGAACAGAAATTCATCAAGACACCAGTTTTCTCAAGGGAAAGTAATAGGTAAAATTCCATTTTACTAAAAGTACTGCACAGCAATAGAAGTTATTAAAGAAACAAGAGTAAGAGAACAACAATCAGGAAAGCAGGAAGGGAGAAAAATGAAGTGCAAAAGCAGGAGACTTACGAGTAATACAGAAACACAGCAAGGGACACTGAATACAGTGAGAACACAAAGGTTTTGATTCAGTGGCTCACCCATAAATGCTTGGTGTCTTTTAGGATACCTAAGGGTATTTAAGACATATACCTGGCATTGTTAAATATATCACAGGACCTACAGAAGACTAATGCCTTTTTTAAGCCACAGTTGTAAGCAATACTGGATATTCTTGGGCATCTTAATGACACTAGGCATCTATGTGTGAGTTGCTGTCTCAGGCACAAAGGACGAGATTCATTCTTAGAAGAAGATGCATAAATTGAATAATCTGTTAATTGCAGCTGATATCTAGTGCCATCTAGACAGATATCTAAATCTTTTCAAATATTCCTAAATGCCTCAGATATTCAGGCAAATTAACTGCATCGCTATTGACTATCATAGCTTTATTTACTACCATTGACTATCAAATTAAATGCCTTACTCGCATTCATAAATCTGTATTTAGGTACCTGTATTTAAGTGCGTAAGGCCTGAGATTCATCCTGCCCTAAGTAACCAAATAAAGAGATTAAAAAGAGAAAGAAGGAATCCATACTATCACAAAGAGGAGATTTCAAAACATTAATATTTCTTACCCTGCTTTTGTATTCCACTGCTGTGCATGCATTCTGCTCATTATCACCTTCATCACTGTAAGCCTCTGCTATTGCAATGGGAACAGAGGGACTGTGGCTCATTAAAAATTCTTCATATTTCCTTGTCACTTTAAAATTCTCTTCATTATTGTAAAACCCTATGTCAAAGCAATAGTTTTCTACATCTTTTCCGATATTTGCCATGGCATAGTTATTTTCCTCTATGTCTTGGGCAGTAATTTTAACAGTCTTTTTGGTGGTTGTTTTGAGATTTCGTTTCATTTTTCTCCCACAATGATCCAAAATTCTGTATTTCAGAGACTGCAGGCCCTTGCGAATCTTAGCAATTGCAATCTGACATTTGGTCTTTTTTCCTGTTTCTTCTTGTCCTACTGAAGAGTCAGTACTGAATGAACTCAGCAGCAACGCGATGAATAGGTTGAGCACCTTAAAATAATTAAAAGTATGTTGGAGACACTACTGCTTCTAATAGAAATGTCATTTCCAAAAAACTACCTCAGTTGAAAATCTCAAACTCTTTTTTTAAGCCATTGTCATAAAATGATTTTCTGCTATATGGGAATGTTAATAGAGTGTATTATGGCTTCCTCAGGTAGTTCTGGGTACAGCAAATATATTTTCACATGCTCTTATGTCTATAACGTAAAAAGTGGTAAAAAAAACTGCTAAAAAACAGTAGAGAAAGATACATTGTAATAGCACCACTAAATAAGTGTTTGCTAATCACTTGGCAACAATCAACGAACAAAGCATCCATTAGTAATGGATGAAACTGAACACTCGTAGTAATGTAGGATTTTACCAAAAAGAAAAAAAAATTTACTTTAAAAGGAGATACTTTGAATTGTTTAAGTTTGAGATTCTTGAGAAGAAAGGAAAAAATATATTGTGGATGGAAAAAAAAAAAAAGCCATATTAAACAGTTTATTGAGAACTTATCCTTGCCTTTTATGAATTTATACTTTTATACTGCATTGCCTAACAAATTCTCTACTGACTAGTTTTGATATATTTAAAGCCATTAAAACACAATGGAACAATGTCTCCTAATGACAGAAGAGTGTGGCAAGTTGAGAAAGAAAGAATATATGCAAGATGGCCAAGAAGAAGAAAACAGCTCATATTGTCCAGTGTAAGTGTTGTAAATCATGTTGGCCAAACATGTGAATTCTGTAACCTGTTGATAGAATCCTAACAAGTCTTTGTTTCTAGCAAAAGAAAAGAAAGAAAGAAGACATTTAATTAAAAAAGGCTAACAAGGTTAACAAACATATGCTCTGACTGAAAGGAATAACAATATTTTAACTACTGGTTATCTGTCATGTGCTAAAGAGAGGGGCCAAAAGAAGGAAAAATTAAAAAAAAAAAAACCCTAACATGCAGGAACAAGAATTGTGTACATAAACTTTAAATAATGAAGGAGAAAAAAAAAAATGATGGCAGTGTAACTAGATACGTCCAGTAGAAAAAGAAATATAGCTGAGACTCACCACTAGATTGCCTATCACCAGGACAAGCAAGAAAATGGGAAGACATAGCCCTTTTCCAGCCACTCGCATACATTCCCACATCATTTCAATCCATTCTCCACATAAAATTCTGAATATAATCATGAATGAGTGAAAAAAATCCTTCATATGCCAGCGTAAATTGCTGTCAGTGTTTATTTCCCTGTAGTTCTCCTCGTAGCATTTGCCTAAAACCTGCTTCCCTACTACAGCAAAAATAAATACAGTGATAACCAAAACCAGGGTGAGGTTACCCAGAGCACCAACTGAATTTAAAATGATTTTCATCAGAGTATTTAAGGCTGGCCAGGACTTTGCCAATTTGAAGATTCTTATCTGTAAACAAAGTACAAGACAAAGATGTGAATGGCAGAGAATATACAGCATAGCACACAAGAAAAAAAAAATCATACATTTATGAGATTGCCTTTGCTTCTGAAAATACCACACTTCAGATGATAATATCAATTTTGGCATGCGTGCACTTGTTATGCCTGCACTGAATGTCAGGCTTGAACTCAGAAAGCAAATGCTACTGAGATTGCTGCCCTGCCAGAGGAAGCTTTCAGACTGCCCATGCCCAGCTAGATATGATCATTCATTTTTAAAATGAAATAAAATTAAGAATCAGGTGGCTTCTAGGTACTTAAAAGAGGTTTATCAAGCAACTGTGTTTTGTACTAAAACAAACACTGTGAGATCACAAATGAAAGAGGATTTTTTTTTATATACTTTTCACCCAGTAGCTTCAATAAGGAACTGAAAAGCAAGATAGTATGATTACCATGTTATGATTAAAATGGATATTTTAAGACAAATTAGCCTTCTTCCCACTTTCTTCAGAGCAATTAGCATGGGTATAAAGGACTGTTAGCAGTCTCCATTATGATACACAAGAAGAAACACAATTCAATTACATTTTTAAGTGTATGTTGACTCTGAAAAGCTAAGAAAAATGTATATAAAACGCTGAAAATACTAAATGCATTCTTCAACATACTTTTAAAATGCACTCTATTTTAACATTCATTTTGACTTGTTATACACTAACACCGAGTACTTAACAGATTGGTCAGTAAAATATTTTGAGGGAAAATGTTTAATTGAAACCCTTTTACAAGTATATACAAAATATATGTTATTCTCTTAAAAGGAATAAAGAAATCATTACCAGCCTGAAAAATGACAATTTATCTTCAAAGCTTATCAGGCCAATCATAACAATTACACTGTCAAAAATATTCCATTTTTGCTGAAAATAGTAGTAGGGATCTAGAGCAATGATTTTCAAAACCATTTCTGCTGTAAAAATGATAGTGAAGACCTGGAAAGAGGAAAAAGAAATTAACATCCAGTCACTGAATGAGTATGTCTGCTATTAGGACTACTGTACTCTAAATATGGGGTTATAATTCCACAGTGACTCTTAAGATAGAGATAACTCACCTTGTCACTTTTATAAATTATATCTGCAAGTGTTGGTGGCATTCCAGGGTGCTCCAGAGCCATGAATAAAGTATTCACCATTATGCAAACCATGATTAAAAGATCAACAAATGGATCCAACATTACCAATTTCACCTTCTCTTTGATCACTAGCCAAAATGGGCAGCAATTCCAAATTAGATATTTTTGAGCAAGACGTTTCAAAAATGAAGGACATTTCAATTTTGATTCCTGCAATTCTAAATGACAAAGGGAAAAGTGACATAAAAGTTATGTACAATCTCATAGGAAGAAGATAATCAATAATAGAAAAGATGGGGGAAAAAAAAAGAATCTGTCACCCATGAGAATTCAGTATATGTGTGAGCAGAATAAAATAATTAATAAAGCAATGTCTCATTCATTCTGCGCTAACGAGAGTATATTTGAAGGTTATTGTCAAGAAATCTCAGCAAAAATAACTAAAAAATCACCCACCTGTTCATATGTTTTAGGGATGATAAAGTATCTGCACTAATCAGAAAGAACTTAGTTATTTGCAAGAAAAGAGAGAATTTTTTCTCTGCGAGTTGTGTAAATCACAGTCACAGATGTGGCATGGCTTTAAAAGTCCTCCAAGCTAAAATGAAGCTTTCATGCTTGCTGTTAACCATTGATACTTAGACACAGATATCTGAAGTAAAACAGGTTATAGGATAAATTTCTTAAACCATTGAAAATGACATGGTGCCTCAGGTTTTCAAAACAAGTATTTTTTTGTGTATTTTTTCTCTGTATTTTGTTGTCCCATACCTGAACAAACTCTTTGTCGTTTACCAATGTATTTCTTATACTAGAATGAGGGGAGGCAAAAATGGATGTATGATTCTAGACATGTTTTAACGTGGCTATGATCCTTCTAATGCAGTCCAAGTCCCTGTTGGCCATTGCTGCTGTCATTTCTGGTCATGCTCAGTTTGCTGCCCACATGGATCCCTGGGTCTTTTCCGCAGAGTTTCCCCCCTATTTAGGCAATCCTTAGGTGTATCATTACAAGGGCTTCTTCCTTTCCTATAAATACAGGAATTTCTTTTGCCCTGGATGACAATGGTCCTATTGCTCCATCCCTGTAGGTTGTCTGCATCCTACTGGAGGGCTGCTCTGCCCTCAAGTGCATTGACTAGTCCTCCCAATTTGGTACCACCTGCAAATTTCATGAACACACTGTCCGTGCAGTACTCCATTTGCTATTGAACTCCAGGTGGAACATGTCCCATTAACAGGATCCTTTGAGATCCACTGCCAAACAATATCTTTCCCCATCAAGCTGTCCACCCATCCAGACGAATTCATCCTAACTTGGATATAAAAATATTATGGGAGACAATGTTGAAAGCCTTACTAAAGTCAAGGGAAGTGACATCTCCTGCTTGCCTCTTGTTTACCAAAGTAGTCATTTTATCGTACAGAGCAATCATGTTGGTCAGACATTATTTATCCTGGAAAAATCCAAGTTACAGTTTAGTTATGTGAGATACCAGTATACTTGTTTTATTGAAATTTGCATTTGTTCACCGCATAATTTCCTCCAGTGGTTATTAAAATAATTACAACTGTAACATTTTGATCTTTTAGGTCAATTTATACAATCACTGTAGGAAAAACACTAAAGAGTGACTTACCCAAATTATCTGTAATAACAGTGGCTGCACTCATTAACCTCTGTCTTCGAAAGGGATCATTAATAGAGTCCACTGACAATTCATAAGACAGTAATATTTGCCTCTTTGGTTAGAAAGACAATAGAAAATAATACAACAAGCAAATATGGATAAGTGTTTGGCAATATAGAAATTACATAGAACATACTATAAAAGGGCCTCCTTACATACATTGACTTATGATAAAGCCTTTACGTAAATAAAGAGCATAAAACAAAATAATACAAAAATCACAAGACTGTAAATGACACTTCATTGAAAAATAGTATTCTTCAAGATGATATTTCCTGAGAAAATACTGAACAACAGTAATTATTCAATTATATAACAAATAGGTAAATTATTAATAGGAGAGCAAAGGGAAAGAAATAATCCCATCTTTCCAGCGCCTGATAAAAGTAACACATAAAATATACACTGATCATCCCATCAAATCAAGTATTATTTAGCTATTAATTATCAGTTTTTAACATGTACTATATAATACTCAATACTAACAATGGCTATTTACTAAATCATAATTATTGGTTTGAGGAGCTATTATAAACCTATCTACACTTAATAGTATACAGGCATCGAACAACTTCAAACTATTTTTTCAGAATCAAAAAGACCCCAGTAGACTATTTTAATCATATCCCAGTTAGCACTGCAACTTGTCCTCTCATTTCTTTCTGCAATATTTGGTTTCTTAGAGGAGAAACTTTAAAAAAAAAAGGTTAACTAGGTTAACAGCATGTATCAACATAGAACTTAGTATCACTCATGTTTCCTGATCTGAATTAAGTAAATGTCTATGAGAAGTCATCTGACAAACTGGCAGTTAAAACAGAAATCTCAACAGAAATCAGAAGTCATGGAACTGTTGAATCTCTGCCAAGACTTTGGCTGTGATATGCTTCTTTTTCTTCAACTTTGCAATCTTTTTGTGTTGTTTGGAGTGTCACATATCTTATACTGCCAGTAGTTGCCATAATATGAAACAAACAACCGCTCTCTCTGAATATTGCAAAAATATGCTGGTCTAAGGATAGAATTCCACCTCTGAACACTTTTTAAATTGCTTCAATTATGATCTATATCTTCTTACATTGTGTTACACTACAACCAGAACAATCACTTCGAATTTTAACTGGAAATCTTCATGCAAGGAATGTAGAGGCATGCATGAGTAAGGATGGAAATGCAGTTTAAGTTTTGCAGAATATACTCCAGGGAAGTGGCTTTCACTTACTGTTTTTTGCACTATGTCTTTTTATGTAGCACAACAGAGATACTGGTAAATTCTAACACGATTTTAAGTGCAGAGCCAGAAGTCAGAAATATGCTAATAACATCCACTTCTAATTTTCTGTTTCCTTCAAATCTACATAATACTGTCTCTTTCTCGTCCCAAGATCTAACCAGTTCAATGCATGAAAGAAGGTAGAGACACATTTTGCAAATAAGAAAGGCTTTTCTGGTCACCAAATAGCCACATCGCGTGGAAAGACAAATGAATACACCTTATACTTCAAATACTTACAAGCTTTTTTTGGCAATGATCAGGTTGTGAATGAAATACACGTTCTTCCTTTCCTTGATCATTTAAAATTAGTCCTTGTCCTAAAATAGGTTGTTCTTCCTTTTCTTCCTCATTCTTTTCTTCTTTTAATATTTTCAAGTCAGCAACTGACATGTCAGATCTGATATGTAAGGTCTCATCACTTCCTCCACCAGCCATCATCTGTTAAAAAATAAATAAAAATAAAAAAATAAAATTATGGTATTACAGGGTAACACCACAGAATGGTCTAGAATCCAATATGATTTAATTATTATGCTGCTTGATTCCTTTGCATTAAAAATTTTCATTTTTCAAACACTGAGCTACTTCGAAAGATAGAGTACAAAATGTTATTTACTATACTGAAAGACAAAGGAGGATTACTTACCAGCTCTTAAAATTCAAGCTTGTATTTGCCATCTCAGAAATTACTCTTTGCATCTGAATCTCAGAACAGCAAGGTATATCCTTTTCTTACTTTGGAAAGAACCTTGAGTCCAAGTCAACAGAAGACTAAGGTCTCAAACTAAATCCAAAAATAGTTTAGTAATTAAGAGAGGTTTAAAGTCAGATTATTTTTGGATTTAGTTTGAGTTCTCCTTTAGTTTTAGGAGAAAAATATAAGGAAGAAAAGCCTAAGTAAAGTTCTAATGTGGAAGAACGGGAGAAATATCAACTTTTCTTATGGATGTAAGCCTCCCTATCAACATTTTCATCATCATAACATGCAAAAATATCAAAAAGATAATTATACCCAGGGAAAAGAAATCTTGTACACAACAACAGTCAAGCTACACAAGAATGTGGCAACCCACATAGAGTAGGAGTCTGTCAATACCATAAAAAAAAACCTGCCTGCAAGCCACTGTTGTTTCATTAAAAAAAAGTTACATCTGAAAACTCCAGAAGTTAATATTATTTAACTTTGACTGATGTTGTTTATGTTGTTATGTTTAATTAAGAACCTTATCACTCTTAATCATAAACACAGCAGAACAATGAGGACAACATATGGTTTATTAGATGCAAGAGTTGACCAACCTTTTCTTTCTCTAGAATTTGCTGGGCATCCTGAAGTAATTTTTCTTTAGCTTCTGTTTCAGCAAGAGTGGCTTTATTTTGCTCTTCATATGCCATAGTTACTACAGCCAAGATCAGATTGAACAGATAAAATGAGCATAAAAAGATGACTGCCAGAAAAAATAAAATGCTGTTCTTGCCAGATGTACGGATAGTCTGTGAGGAAAGAGTAAAAGTTGTAAGAGATTAAGAGAAAAGACCTAAGGTTTACAGTAGAATTTGAAACTAACTTTTTTTTCCCTGTGTTATATAAAAGGATAAGGTATTGGACTGTTTTCTCTAAGCTACAGGATCTACTTCTGCTGGCCTAGGTTTCACAGAAGGTCTGGATATAAATCTAGTCACAGATCTATAAACAATAAACAAATTTCAAATCTTAAATTTCTGTGTGCTCATACTATCTCAGATCACATATCATTGATGGTGATACCATGTGCAAATGAGAAGAATGAAGAAAAATCATTCTTAAAATTAAATGAAGCATGTCTCAGCAAATCAAGAAACTAGTCATCAGAGTTCAAGTTATGAGAAGACAACTTTAGCTGTATATACATGTAACAATGGAAGAAACTATTAAAACTCCTTAATATCGAAGAGAGCTAGAATTGCCTAAATAACCCCGAAAAATGCTATAATGATATGAAATGAACTTTGCACTGTTCATAGCATCTGTTCTACCGTGTAATTCACGACTCTCTACATGTCACCTGCAGAAGTTGTTATAACTTAATCACTCAAATTTTCCATAATATGTACATTGTTTTTAAAACAAACTTAGTATTGGTAATATTTAAATGGATATAGCTTTTTCTAGTGGACACAAAAGCTGTAGAATGAATGTCTGATGCCAACCTAGCAACTAATGAAAAGTACCCACTTGTCTGTAGAGACGTTCCCAGTAATCTTGTGTCATCAGACGGAATAAAGAAAGAAAGGCCCAGCCAAAATGATCAAAACTTGTGTATCCAAAGTCAGGATTGTTCCCAATCTTCAAGCAGGTATAGTTTTCTGGGCATTCTTTCCTAACCATAGAAAAAACATTAAACCATCTGACGGGTTCAAGGGTCACGGTTCGTTATGACTACACAGAAACTAATAGGAGGTATTTGCAAATATATATGGATAAGAAAATCAGTGAAACTGTACAGAACTTCACTATGTGGAAGGAGTGATCAACGAAGGAGTGATGTTGATATTTCAAAAATTGGCAGAGAGGAAAGGGGTTTGTTAAAAACCTACAGCTCTTTACTGATATCTCCACCTTAACCTTTATATTATTCTACACCATCATTAAAATACCAATGCTTAGCAATGAAGCACAAACTTATTTGTCTACATCACAGAATTTTCATTCATTCCCTGAAATAAAATATCTGGGTTTTTTTAATAAAAACCAACCACATTCCACTTTCCTGAAAAATCATCAGCATTCCTTTGCCAGCATAAAAATTGAATAGAAGTAAATTTTATGGAAAAAAAAAAAAGTAGTAGTAAAAATGTATTATTCACTTACTCAATATTTGAACAAAGCAATATTTCAGAAGATTTATTCATTCTGTAGCAGATATCTATTCAAAAACAAATCAAGGGATCATAAAAATCAAAAGTTGTTGTCTGAACTTTTTCAGGTTAAAGCAACTGTCCACATATTCATATTAGTAAAGTATACAGACAGTAAGCTATATATTATAGCACTTTAGCATTATAGCCCCAGTCTAACACACCAAATCTCTGTGAAAGATTATTTTTACAACAAATGGATATAGGGCTTTTTTTTTTCCCTCAGCAAAAGATATGTCCCTGATGCAATTTGTTTTGAAAACTCATTATTAATGGCACTACTCTTAATGTAAGATCTTATTTGATATCAGGTAAAAATAGGGATGTCTGATAGAAATAGGCAAAATCTCTACAAGATATAGCTTATGTCATGGAAAGTCACTGCATGTGCATGATCCCTAGCATTTGGACCCCAGTGTAATTTGCCTATGTTAAAAGGAAATGCCTTACAGAAAACCCAGATCCTCCTATCCCATAGACCTGTAACCCTTCTCAAAATCATTAATCATATATACACTTTCCACAGAGACTCCACATCATTGCTTCATCAAATGCAAGAACGTACTTTACTATAATAGATTTATGCAAATATATTTTGATATCTTTTTGTGAAAATCAAGACACATGGAGAAAACTATTCAATGTATGTAAGAGGAGAAAATAAAATTTACCTTCGTTACTTGGGACATATATCTTAGGATCCAAACAGAGTGTGTCATTATATACTGAATTACTGAGGACACACTTGTATTTTAAATTGCCCATAAAAAGCTGAAGGCCTATTAGAGCAAATATACTCAAGCAAAAAACAGTAAAGATCAACACATCCGTGAGTTTCCTAACAGATTCAACAAGTGAATTTACGATGACCTTCAGACCTAAAAAAAAAAATATGTGGAATCAGAGTATTCCTATACAACATAGCATCCACATACAACAATGCAGAATAATTGCAAGCATGTTAAGAATAATCAATGTAAATAGTTTTGCAACCTCAAATATTAAACAAAGCAATACAAAATCTATGAATAAAATAATTCTACTTGAATTTCTTAATCATAAATGATGTGACTTTTATTTCCTTCTAAAACTGACCGTGCATACTTAAAAATTATAATTTGAGATCTAACCAAACTCTTAAGACTTTCAAAGAACATGGACAGATATCTGATGACAAGGTACTTCACATCTTGCTGAGCAGACATTACAAAGAAGGATACCTTCTTCTGAGTAGTCTCTCTTAGAAGATAATATTTTAGAAGTTCACTACTTTAAAATGAAAAGAACATTTTTGATGTAGAAAGCAATGGCAAAAAGTATGACATATAAACTGAAGATTAGCACTCAGATATCATAACTGAATTTGACATATAACATAGATAATGATATCCAGAATTATTCTAACTGATGCTTTTTACAATGTATACAACTGATGCTTTTTACATTGATAAGAATACCTATCGAGAATAAAAACCTCTTTATCATATATTACAGACAATGGTAAAACTTTATTATACAAAGCTTTTTTGAGATGCTTGTGATTCAGGACATATATCCATTGTGGTTTTTTTGTTTTTATTCTCTTCATCCAGGCAATTGAAAGGAGAAGCTAGCAATTCAATGCATTTTTGTAATTTCAAAATTACAGCAGTCCTACCTCCAAATACAACACTATAGGGATATGTTACATTAAATTCATGCAGAACAGTCTCACTGCTGGTAAAAATAATGAAAGAGTATGGTGAGAGCTTATAAAAACAAAATCTTTATATTTAAATATATATTATATATATTTATATATTTTATATATATATTTATATTTGAAATATTTAAATCTTTTTTTTATCATCTGCTGTTCAGGCAGAAAAGATTGCTTTTGCTGATTGTAGGAATTTCACTGCCTATATATCTGTTTTCATAAAGAGAAAAATAGAACTAATCTCTATTCCATAGTGAATAAGAAAAGTGTTAACAGATGATTTTGATATTAAAAGATAAACACTTCTATTACGATCCCAAAGCAAAATCAAAAGTGTATTTGTAGTAGGATGAAAGAATCATGCTTCATGCAGCTAGTGGTTGCTGTCAGTAAACGAACAAAGTTCTGAAATAGAGTGAATCCACAATTCTGGAAAACAAACCATGGAAGCTTAAGCCATTTGGGATCCTACTACAGCCACAAAAAGTGGCAAGACACTTGAAAACAAAAACAGAGGAAAATATTAGAGAGACTATACTGTGAACTTGAGAGAAAATTAGTAAGGTGTGTTTCTCCATACCTGGTATTACTGAAATAGCTTTTAAAGTCCTCAGTACTCTGAAAGTCCGAAGAGCTGAAACATTGCCCAGTGTTGTACAGATACTAACGTACCTATAAAATTAAAACATGATATAACTGAATGGCAAAGATCAAACTTTTGTGTTATTTATTTTAACTGCAAAATATTTTTTCAAAACAAGTAATAGCTATTTTGGAGCCATAACTCCCTATGTAAAGCAATGTCTGCTTTTCCTCCAGTATCACTTTACATTCTTGGAATTTCATTAGCTATTTATTACCACCTCACTCAGCACTTTGCAATTGGGATTCTTCTCAAATGAATTTCATTTATTTTACAGTGCAAAGCAATTACAACAGAGAGGTAACACTTGCTGCCAGCTGTCTGTGTAGATCCTTCTTAAGGAAAATTAAATATAACGTAAATTGTGAGCAAGCATCTCTAACATCTGTAATACATACATGGAGAAATGCAGCAACTGAAAGTTAACTCAAACAGATGGTCTTTGCCTTTAAGTCTTGTTTTAAGGTTTACCCCTGTATTTCTCTCTTCAGACAGCAGATATTGAAAAAAACAGTGCTTCAAATGCATCTCTTAGGTGGGATGTCAACCACTATAAAACAACTTCAGCAGCATCAGTTTGCATGTTGTCCCTTGAGAAATAAAAAAAGGAACAACTGAGTTTTACTTACGTCACAATAATGACAAAAAAATCTAAGCAGTTCCACGGATCTCGAAGAAATGTAAATTCATCCCAAACAAATCCTCTTGCTAACACTTTTACCAGTATTTCAGCAGTATAAATGCCAGTAAAAACATGTCTGAAAAGGAAAGCATATAGGCAAGTGAATGAAATAATCATAATAATGCGATTGAGTTCAGATACTCAACGAATGGAGATGAAGGAAGAAAGTGCAAGGTACAACTGCACGGGATATGTATATATTGCTTTCACAAACATCATGAGAGAGATGATGCTTTCCATGTACGTTTTATTAGTACATTAGTACATTAAAGATGTTCATATCAGTATAACATACCTGAATGAAGAATAGCTCATCCCTATGAAAAGTTTTGAAAGATTGCATTTATGTACTAAAACATACTGAAAAAAAATCAAAAGCTTCAACATTATGGCAGAGTGATAGTAGCATAGGTCTTTTTTTATTTATTTATTGCCTGAAAGAATGGTACAATTTAAATATTTAGTCTGATGAATACTGTATAACCAAAATAAATCCTGTATGAAGATATCTATCATTACACATGTATTTATGCTAAAAGATGAGGAATAAAATTATGACACCTCAGATACCACAGCATTCTTTCAAGATTTAATCCCAGAACATTAACTAAAGTTACAGAGGAAAAACTGCACTACTACAGAAGGTAACATAACATTTTAAATAGATGATTTCTTAGTGCAAAGAACACAAATGGGCTGTTCACAGAAAAAAAAAAAAAAAAAAAAAACCAAGACCTTTTGCATGAGCTGGCCATAATAGATATTGAGATTACTCTTTTAGTATCAAAGATATTCAAAATCAGAACCTTTCTTCAGTCTCTCCAAAAAGTTTCATCTTTGAAGGCAAAAATGGAGCTGTCTCCTATGTTACAGTAATGTTAGTCAGCTCAGGGAAAAGGGAATATGCTGCACTCTTAAAAAAAAAGACACTGAAGAGCCACAGGAAGACTGAATAAAAATAATTTGAAATAATTTGAAATTTTCCTCATAAATCTCTGAGTTTCTTCAAGCATCAGAATTAGATGGTCACAATATTTAATGTTTCAGTGCAGCGTGCTATCTTTGAAGAAGGACTGAATAAATGGCAAATGGGATACTTACTCAGTCCAGTTGAGCCTTACTGGCAGGTCAGATGTAGTCATAGAAGCACAGTTGAGTACCACAGTACATGTAATAAACCCAACAAAGAATGTTAATAATAAGTTAAGGAAAATGTGTTCTTTTTTTAAAACAATAACTTTTAGAAAACTTGCTAAGCACACAGGAATATTTAAATAATTTTATCTGGTTTTGAATATGCCCAGGACTCCTCATGTTCTCTCCTGAGAAACTGATATCAGATCAAATTTCTGATCAGCTGAGTTAATGATTAAAAAAATAACAATGAATGATCCGTATGGGAAGGTGACCTTTGAGGGAGATTCAGGTGGACATAATAGAGAAAAGAAATGAGAATCAAGCCAATTTGAGAGCCTTCAGCTGCTTAGTGGCTTTCAAAAATCTATCAGAATCTCCTTCTAATCCCTTTCCTTATTAGAGCATCTATTTCTACAAATTAATAAATCCAAAATGAAAACAGATATTTAAAGAAAAACCCACTAAACATACAGTTTTACATCCAAAAGAATAACTCTTGCACTGATATTTTTGCAAAAATATAAAAAAAACTTCAGAGCTGTCTAAATTTGAGCTTGAAATGCCTTTTTTAGGCTAACACAAGAATCATTCCACAAAATATTACTGTCATTCACTTTCCTAATGTTTTAATTCACTTAGTTTTCTTTCCTTGTTTAATTTTTAATATGCTTCTCAGGGATTAAAAAAAAAAAGTTCTGAAAAGAGTTAAAATAATATACAGGAGCTGCTAAATATTTCTCTGAAACAATATCAGCAAAATTGACTGTTTAAATATGATCATTTTAACATACTTATCTGTAGCAACCACATATAAATATTCTTGCTGTTATGAGATTCAATATATCTTTTTACACATCGTTCGGTATCACGGCCACATGGGCTTACCTTTATCTTAGCAGCAAAAGAGGAACAAAATGACAGAAAATGACACAGCATATTTTAAAATTTAAATAATGGAAACCAATAAAAGGATATGAATGAGTCAAAATTTTAATTGCTGCTTTTCTCACTGGATTAAAAGGACCAAGTATGAACAAAGCTGGCATAGCAGTAAACCGGAAAATAGTCCTCCTTTTATTTAACACCATGAAAGTCTATGAAAAAAAGATTTGTAATATGTGAAATACTTTCAGGAAACAAAACTTTTCATCCAAAATAGTAATGATAAATTAGATTACTAGATTACTAGAACTATATTTCTGTCTATGAGTATAGCTTTCTTGAATCCTTACTTGGAGCTGAGACTTAATGATACTACATATTGATTGCAGCTATACATAAGTTTATACTTTCTGTGAAGTGGGAAGTGAGTAAAGGCAAATGCTCACATTTACTTGGTCAAAGCAATCAAGGATACTACTGCGGGACTGTAATACTGGTGTGAATCTCACTTATTTCTCTTGGAACATTTTATAGAGTAAAAAAGATGATTTAAAATGTTAATATACTAAGACTACCAGAAGTAGAAATTTTCATTTTGAAATATCGCTAAACTATTAAGTAATTCTGTAAATTCTAAGTAAACTATTCTAAGGTTCATTAGTGACCAGTACTATTGTCAGATGAAGTGTTCACTGACATTTATGAAAATGCCTTCAGCTGAATCAGCCATGGTTTCTCTTCAAGAAGACCACCCAAATAAATGTGAAAAAAAAGTTTATATTTCATTAACTTTTGCTTTAACTTGCCATTTAAAAATGGACTGGATGTCTCCTTTCGTTCTTCAACTCAAGTCTGCTTCAGTAGCATCATCCAATAGAAATTTAATTCTGAAAGGATTCCTAAAGCTTTTGCTTGACATATACCCATAGACAACAACAAAAAGCTTTGAAATGGCATGGGAAGTACACCATATTAATATAATGCAATAAGCAAAGTTGATGATACATTAACAAATATTAGTCTTCCTTAAGGAAAAAATATCTTTTTATTATACAGACTTCAGCTCCACAGACTTCATAGAGAGAAACTTGCTCTAAATAACAAAGCATAACATATCATAGAATCATAGAATGCCCAAGGTTGGAAGGGACCTCAGGGGTCATCGAGTCCAACCCCCCTGCACACGCAGGGTCACCTAGAGCACGTGGGACAGGACTGCATCCAAGCGGGTTTTAAAGATCTCCAAAGAAGGAGACTCCACAACCTCTCTGGGCAGCCCGTTCCATGGCTCTGTCACCCTCACAGTGAAGAAATGCTTCCTTAAGTTCCTGTGGAACTTCCGATGCTTCAGTTTGAAGCCATTTCCTCTAGTCCTATCACTGTCCACCACTSAAAAGAGGCCGCCCCCCTCCTCCTCCCTCCCTCCCTTGAGGTATTTATACACGCTGATCAGGTCCCCCCTCAGCCTCCTCTTCTCCAGGCTGAACAGGCCCAGCTCTCTCAGCCTTTGCTCATAGGGCAGATGTTCCAGGCCCCTGATCATCCTGGTAGCCCTGCGCTGGACTCTCTCCAGCAGCTCCACATCCCTCTTGTACTGGGGAGCCCAGAACTGGACGCAGTACTCCAGATGTGGCCTCACCAGGGCTGAGTAGAGGGGGATGATCACTTCCCTCGACCTGCTGGAGACGCTCTTTTAATGCACCCCAGGATCCCGTTGGCCTTCTTGGCCACCAGGGCACACTGCTGCCTCATGGTCAACTTGTCCACCACAACACCCAGGTCCCTCTCTGCGGGACTGCTCTCCAGCAGGTCCACCCCTAATCTGTACTGCTGTCCAGGGTTATTCCTCCCCAAGTGCAGGACCCTGCACTTGCCCCTGTTGAACCTCATGAGGTTTCTCACCGCCCAGTCCTCCAGTCTGTACAGGAATATGTCTATCTCAGGATATGTTTTTAATATTTTCATAATTAAAACTGCTTGTAGAGAGGGGGTTAAAGTACCATTTGCTTGCAAAATACAGAGTATACCCTGGTACTTCTAACTTATCCAATGCTGGTAATGTTCTAAGATCTGCCTATATAAGAAACAAAATCCAGAATCACCTGCATGCATCTCTTTTATATTAAGACTTTATCATAAAAATTCAAAAACAAAGAAAAAAAGAAAGAAAAAAAAAAAAAGAAAAACAACACTTTTGAAGGCTTTAACCTTATGGTCACTGTAGTATGGATCAAAATCTTCCAGGGGTTCCCCAACGAGCTCCTCAGGAAGATCTCCATAGAGAGAGGGCAATTTTTTGCATGTTTTCAGATCCAGCTGGGGAGTAAGTTTTTCTTCCTCAACATGTTGACTCTCCTCCTTATCTTTCTTTTGCCTGTTTTTTCTCTCAGCAATTCTTTGCTCGATTGCTGCCAGGGACTCAGAAGTGAAACGCCGAAAGCTGTTTGCTTCTGACGACCAAAGCAAGGCATCCATTTTTCCTTCTATACATTTAATTCCAGTGCTAGAAAACTACAGAAGAGAAAGTTACAATTTTCTTACAAGAAAGTTACAAGAAAGTTTAAGAGAAAGTTACTTACAAGAAAAAGTTATCAATAACTAAAAGAGAAATTATACATGGTGAAGACTAGTATTTATCAGATAAACTTTATGCTTTCTCTTGAATTCTGTGTAAAAAGTAAAATCAGCTAGAAGCATATCTCTTTAGGAGAAAGGGTAATCTGAAAAAACACTCTCAAATATTAACTGCAATTGACTGTGGACTCCTCTTGTACAAGCCAGGTTGCAAAAGAAAGATTTATCTTCCTTCCTTCCTTCCTTCCTTCCTTCCTTCCTTCCTTCCTTCCTTCCTTCCTTCCTTCCTTC